>NC_036860.1:3072618-3126591 GCF_002910315.2 Salvelinus sp. IW2-2015
TAAATACTACTGTATACTACAATCTGCAAAAGCACTACATAAATAACTATAGTTTATACTACCATTTTCTTTTACTACCGTATTTATACTATAGTTAACTGGATCGAATCCCTGAGCTGACAAGGTAAAACATCTGTCGTTCTGCCCCTGAACAAGGCAGTTAACCCACTGTTCCCCGGTAGTCCGTCATTGTCAATAAGAATTTGTTCTTAACTGGCTTGCCTAGTTAAAAAATTGTACCAAAAATAATATATACTACAGTGTACTACAGTAAATACTCCAAAAACACTACAGTGAATAATACAGTAAAGTCCGCAAAAACACTACAGTGAATATTATAGTATTTATACCATAGAATACTATAGTATTTTTTCATGTGGGTCCCTGCAAGGGGAATTCCAACAGGTCTTAAAGCAGTCTGTTGTTTTTTTAAGAAGAAAAAGTAAACTGTCAGGGATAGCTTTAAGGGACATGAAGCCCAATGTACTAACAGAAAACAGATAAGAAATGTAGCCGCTAGTTGTTTTGGTTGTTCCAGCAACTGTTTACATTCAATAAAAAAAATCCTGATATTTAGTGGAGCTGCCCGTTTCCATGGTGACTGGTCAGGGTTTTATTCTTGATCCACTCCCTCTCTGTGGTTCTTTTTTTAGATCTCACATTATTGCTACATTTCACTTAGTTTGCACATGATCTACCCTCCTCCTCCTTCTCTGACTGTTTTGTTCCTCCTTTTCCTGCTCAGCCCTCGTTTACCACCCCCCTCTCCCTCTTTTCTCTCAATGAAATCCAGACATACATATTTTTTGCTTTGAAAAGTTGAAAAGAAAACAACTCCTGACTGTTGGTAGCTAGGCAACTCACAATGAGTCATCACTCTGCCGCGCCCATCAACCCCCTCTCCTCCCCTGTACACTCTCTTCATGTAGCCTATTGAATAGTGTGGTTCAGTTAGACAGTGTACATTATGCTCAGTTTCAATGAAATCCCTCTGTTACTTACMMGTCCTTCTTGAATATTACAYTAGTTWGTATGCAGATGCCTGATAAAAGAGGAAAGTACAGTGGAATTTGTTTTTGTTTTTCACTGTCACTCTTAGGCCTACTGCTGTCCGTACAATTCATGCCACTGTAATATTTGGTTGATAATGATCAACATTGATGTTGCCAAGTGGTAGCACAGTGTCACTATGACAATAATAGCAATGGTTATAGTGATGATATTACAAAGGAAACACTAAATAAAATCCCTATGATGCACAAATTTGCTAGATTATTCCAAGTTGATTTCAGGGAAATTTCCACACAAAAAATATCCCAACTTGTGCCATCCACGAATGAGAAACCTACATGCCAAGTATAGATCATWTGTTGTGTTCCCCACAGGTTACAGAAGGGAGCAGAAGAGCTGAACTATCGGTTCAGGCTCCAGTCCTACCTACATAAAGGTTATGGAACATTTGCTCTTTTAGTATTTGTCCAGCAGGTTTCCTCAAGGAGAAAGACTCCACTTCTATGTCAAAGATACAAAAACAATACAGTGAAGTAAATAATACACTACTCTGCTAAAACACTACAGTGAATACTATAGTATATAAATATAGCAATACTGTAGTATTTATACCATAGTATACTATAGTATTACGTCATGTGGGTTGGTACAAAAGCAGGTTCCCTAACCCATACATTCAAAGGTGAAACTTGATGAGGGTCAGGTTCCCCTCTCAGCAATTGCTGGTTTATTTTCCTACCATAATAACAAAGCAAAGTTATAGGAAATGCGTTAGGTTACTTGGCCATACCAGGGTAAGGGTGGAATGGTCAGAGGCTCCTCGGGGGAAGTGGAGAATTCAATGTGTGCTTTGACTTGTATGACAATACCACCCTCTTGTGGAGAGAAGAGAGCCTGTCATCTCTAACGTATTGTGGTTAAGTTTCAACTTGACTTTTATTATGGTAAATTATATAGCAAACCTGTAATTATATACCRCTGTAGAAATGACAAGCATAATTGGAATCAGCATGCCATTGTTGAGACTAATTACCAATTAAGACTACTTGAGGTTGAATCAGTGAACACATGTGGTGCTTGCGGGAGTATTCAAAATATACCTTTCCCTTTTGCCTCGTCCCAGTGTGTTGATGCACGTTGAGAAACAATCATATTGGCAATGTATTTTAAACAGAAAGGTTACGGTATCCTCCTACTTTACATTCTAACAATCACTCAGTATCTGCGAGGTCAGGTTCACGATTCGACAGGTAAAATAATAATCCACACACCTGTTGAGTTCACAGAATCCACACAAAATCCTCTTTCAAGCGACAGTGTATCCCGTAATGATAAACTGACTCAATACATCCCGACGACAAAGACCAACGTCAGTCAAACAAACCAGTCAAGAATCCGCGTAGAAATGCCAGCGCGAAGACAGCTCCACGAGACCAAGCCAGGTGAAATTGGTGAATCATACGAAAACGTGCGAAAATATAAATTATCTCAGGACTTTGAAGAATTGAACAGATCACGACTTTCCGGTAGAAAACGAATGGTGGTATTCAATGATAAGAACGGCAAGTACCATGCCAAACAACACGAGGAGAAGCATTCGGAAGATTTTCCATTTAAATCATATAGTAATATCGATTGCAATCAAGGCAAAATTCAGAATTTACATCGTGGAAAGTTTTCCATCACAGGAAACGATGAGAACCACTCACAAATGGCCTACCACTCAGATTCACTAACTCCAGGTAAGCTATAGGTGGGCTCTGTTTGTCATGTAGCCTATTCTACCATTCAACTTYTTCAGTTTGACTAGCCACGTATTTCTTTGCTCAAAATATGCATAATAGGCTAATGTTATGTCTGTTTTAGGAGTGCGTGCAGGAAAGATCAGAGTTCGAGGTGAGAGAGCGAAAGCAGAGAGCTGGATGAGAATGGAGCCAGAGGTAGAATGTGGAGATGAGACTATGACCCTCACTGTCAGAGGGAGAAGAGCCCTACATCTGCGAGTAGACAGAGGTAAGCCGGACAGTGACCTATCCCTTTGATCATGACTCTCAGTTCCGTTACACATTAGTCATTGGATGGTGTCTTCTGTACAGGGGAGTTTTTATTTTATTATATATATTATTTTTAAGAGCCCTGACGCTCGGTCTGAACATTAACTCACATCGCTTGGGGTAGGGTTTTGGAAGCATAAGGACCTTCCTTATCTTTTATATAAGCAAGACATAATTTTATATAAAGTTAAATTGATACACACCTTTATAGAGTTAGGGTTCCACAGCCTAGACGTAASATAGTAAGTGTAAATCTGGGACACTCAAATTAGTTTGCTATGGTTACATAAAACAGAAGGTTACTTAATAACCCTTTAACCTTAATCCCTAACCTAGCTAATATTAGCKATTTTTTTCTACAAATAAATACATACCATACGAAATGTAGCATATCATACTAAATGGAGTGTCACTGATTTACGTACAGAACAATACGGAAGACAGTGGACTACTGTGTTAATTAGCTATCTGCGTCTCTGAACACCTTTGTGTAAATGGAAGACGGACGCCACAAACTTGAGTAGTCACCAAAAAATACTATTGTCTGCAACTGTGTTAAAAWCAGTGTACAGTATTTTCATTTATGAAATGATTTTGACCTGATATGAAAGTAGAGGGATTTATGTTTCTAGAAACATACTGCAATTGAGAATTGATTCCTGTTTTAGATGGAGTATTTGACTATTTTGGCTTCCAGAGCCAATTCGCCTTTAAACAGAACATGTAAAGTCCTTGGACTACAAGGAGTAAAGTTAGGCTCCTTTAGTCCATTATTGAGCTAAGTCTGACCACAAGGAGTGTGGGTGAGAATGATGCATAAGCTGTAGGCTATTCTATTCATTTGTCCTCTTGCCTTTAGCGAATGCCTCTGCTGTCCCCCTGGCTCAACTACCCTCTCAATGTGGCTACTCTGTCGAGTCGACATGGCGAGACCTGATGTTTGTGGTACCTTATAATGCCTGTCACGTCAAGCAAGAAGTGGTAAAGTAGCACTCACCCCCCTCTCCCCTGCTTAACAGTAACTTGATGTCCATAGTCACAATCTATTCTCCGAACTTGTCAGACTGGCAGGTCAAAACTGTTCCGTGACTGTCATTCTGTCAACATAAAAGCTTTTTCTATTGTTCTTCACACACCATTATTCACTCCTTTCCTGTGGGCTGCGGTGCTGCTGACAGGATGGTAGTTATGTGTTGCCTCTGATCTGGAGAGGGACCCCCGTGAAGATGTCCTGCCCAGTGTCCCAGGCTCAGGCCCTGGCCCCCTCCTCCCTCTGCTGCTCGTCTCAGGGAATGACTGTCAGACTGCAAGTTCATGGAGCCAAAGAGGAGCTCAGAGTCAAGGGTAAGTGTGGAGTTGTATAATTTATCACAATTGTACACAGCCTGCACACTATGGCTGCTGAACAGACCGATTTAGAGGCATAATTTGGACTGAATCCAATGTTTCTGTAACTATATTTCTACTGCTATGATGAGTTTGTGGGGCTACTGTCAGGTCTGTATGTGAGCTGTGTTGGTTTCCCCCTGCAGTTAGAGGAAAATGGACGCCACTGCTTTCGCTGGCCCTGCAGTGTGGCTACAGTATGGACAGGCAACATAGAGAGCTGCTCATATCTGCACCCTTCACTGCCTGTGGGATCACATCAAAGGTGAGCCATGGCACTCCTATTGAGCTATGACTTGGGATGGAAATGATGACTCAGGTCCCCACCTAACTGAAATAATGGACTTTTTCTTCCAGGATGGAAAATACACTCTCTCTCTTCAAATAGGAGAGAAAGCCGTCACACTGGCCTGTCCTTCTCTGCCTGACCAAGTAATACAACCCCTCCGACCTGCAGCAGATTTCCCCCATTATGCAACTATGGGCCCAACAAACTCAGTTTCCTCAACCCTGCTATCTAACCCTTCTTCCATAACCCTGTCTTACCCAGTGCTTCACCCATCCTTCCCATTCAATCCCCTGCCCACATTGCCCCCTGATCAGCCTCCCAGCCCTGGTATCCATGTTACTTCTCCCTTGACTACAGGCCCCTCTGTCCATCCTCCCCTGGCTGAGCATCTTCAGGCCTACCCATTCTATCAGTATTACTACCTCCACACGATGCCCCTCAGTGAGTCATACCAGTCACCCCTCTCCTCTAGTCCCCCCTCTCAACTCCCAACTACAGGCCCCACTGAGTTGAAGCCAGGCCACACTCCTGTCCCAAGCCACCCCAACTACAATAACCCCCATGTTACTCAGTATTCTTCCACTACAGCTGGTCATCCAGTTCACTCTGAAGCCCCCACTCTCCGAACCCCTGAGTATACTCTCCACCCATACTACCACAACTACCATCACCCCAACATCCCTATGCTTGAGCCACCTCAAGGGCTCAGTCCAGGTGCGAAGACGGGTACTTCCACCAATGGTCCTCAGGTTGAACCACCTGCCCCTCACACCCCTAACCCGATCTTCCGGGTGTTTCCACACTACTACCTCTACCACCCCAAAGTGCCTCCCTATAACCCACCCCAACGCCCTCAGCATATTACCCCTGCCTCTCACTCCTCTGCTCTCTCGGTTAGCAGTTCACAAACATACCGTAGAACTCCTGTTTCTCATGTGCCTCACCCTCCACCCTATCCTCACTACTACACTCCACAAACACCCAGTGGTGAAGTCAAGAGATCCCATCACCCTGATGACTCTTTTATTCATCTTCAACCTTTGAAACATATCACTTCCCCTAACTCATCTCCCACCTTAACAGAGATCCCATTCTACCAATACACTCTTAATTTTCCCTACAAGCCTCCACCGATCCAGAAAAATAGAATTGMTCTCCAGACCAACAATCCCTCTAGACCCATGGACGAACATCCTCCAGTTGTCCCATCTCCCCCTGCATCGTCTCCTGATCAGAGTGGAAAGTCACTCCCTCATGGTCACCTGAAATGGCCTCCACAACAGCAACCCTCCAATTCACACACAGCCCAGAGCCCGTCTACTAGTTCTACCTCTGTTGCCCATGCTACAACCCAACCACTTCTCTTTCCAAACTTCCCCCCGTTGTACTACCCTCATCTCAAATCACCCATCAGCAACCCTCAACAAGAAKAAAACCCTGTTACTGTCCTCCCCACTGCTCCACCTGCATCCTCTTCAACCTCTACTCCAGCATCTGGCCATCCAGTTTATCCACACTACTACGATCACCCATACTATTACTACTCAATGCCTTATGATCCATACAGATTACCCCAGCCTGTAGATCATGCATCTTCTGCCCCATCTAAAGGAGCTCCGACTCCTCCACCTCAGACCTCTGCTCCTCACACTATGGAAACCTACATGTATAGGGCTGGTTCTCACCAACCAGCCCTTTCATATGACTATGCCCAGGCCAAAATGCCTATCCAGATTACTACCCAAACTCGGCCTACTCCTCCTGCCACTAACAGTCCTCAAACCCCCACTCCAACCCCAGAATCTACAACTCCTGAAATCCCACCTTTTCCCTTTGACCCTTACTACTACTACTACCATCCTGGAATGTCCATCTACAACCAGGACCAAAGCTATGATCCCAGTACACACACCAAAAAGACATCAGGGGCTCAAGCTCCCCTAGATTCTGACCATTATAGAAGAGGAAGTTTTGCCCGCACTCCTGTGGCGAGTCCAACCCATGCACCCCATCCTACCAAAAGCCCCATGCATAACCCCTCACACCATCACATCATTCATCCACAACCTTCAACCATTCCTTCCCCTCATCGTCCCAACCCAGGGCCCCCTGGAGATCTGTCAGACACAGTGATGAAAGGTAAGTCTTCATCTTTAATATTTCTACTGTATGTGTGAACTGCACCACTATTGAAAGGCTATGTGGTTGTCTCATATCAGTGCATGCACTATAAAGAGCCACAAGAGGGCACCTCACCTCTACTAGGTGATCCTGGAGACCACAGTGTAATTGGTTTTACTTCAGTATCAAATATCCACTTCTTTCTTAAGTAGAAGTTCATAAACCTGGTTTGTCACACCAGTACCGTTTCCTTTTCCTCCATCCAGACCCTGGTTTCAAGGCTGATACACACACACCCTGTGGCTTGTCCAACCAGGACTGTGATGGCTCCTTAGGTTGCTGCTCTTACCTTGTGAATGGTTAGTCTCTCGACCTCAAGCTACTGGTCTTGGTGTTGCTATGGAGAAGCCGTAACAGTTTGGTGTTTCGCCGACATCAAAACACGTCCCAGTGGAAGATCTAAGATAGGAGGAGTGGAAGTAGTCTTCCAGCGTGTCCAAGGCCATGTGCACATGCTTGGTATTTCGGGAATGTCAGCTTTCGAACTGCTTTGCTACTCATTAGTTTACACAATGTGCTGATTGTGTCTTAGGTCCTCAGGCTGTCTGTGTGTGTCAACCCTCAGAGTGTACATCGGGGCGTCAATTTGTCTTTGCGGTCCCTGGCTCTCTGGTGGACCCCACGGTCTCCCTTCCCCCTCTACCTGCGGACAGTCACGTGTCCTGCACCCCCCAGAGGATGACCTCTGACCTGTACAGTGTACCCCTGGATGGCTGTGGAGTGCACATATACGTAAGTTACTGTACACTTGCTACTCAACATCCTTGTATAACTGTTCAACATATTACCCGTGTGTAATTATTTAGCATGTTATAGTTTGATGCTCCTTCTTTTGACCTGTTGCTCATGTCTGTTTGGCTAGGAGGATGGTCAGGCCATGGTCCACTTGTTGGAGTTCAACGCTCTACTTTCCACACAACATAAACACAGCACCACGTCTGAAGACTCACCTGTCCGGTAAAGCCATTTTACTACAAGAACAAATGGTTCAAATCCCTAACAAATGTATTTAATTATTTTTCCCAGAAGTTACCATTTGAATGCTAATGCTTTCAAACCATGACGATGAACCTGCAATCCCTTAGTACAGATGGGATGAGATTACAAATCGGTGTAGAGTTAGTGTAACATGAGCTTGTCTTCTGTGTAGGTTGATGGTGGAGTGCAGGTCTTCTCCTGGTTCTCTCGGAAGGGTGAAGTACCAGGTGATGAACACCACCCCTAGCCCCCCTGTCCCCACTCAGGGCTCATTGGCTGTCCAGCTACAAATCGCTACAGGTAGGACTGTATAAGTAATGAAACCTTCAGGAGTAGCAGCAGAGCTATGTAGGACTCTGAGGAGTGGGTTTTATCATACTGTATCTGCCAACTAACCACTTACCCTCTCCATGTTTACCTCTGCCTGTAGATGAGCACTACAGCAGCTTCTACCCAGAAAAACATCGACCACTCAGTCTACTTCAGGGGCGACCTCTGCACCTGGAGGTGGGTCTGCTGAGCCCCCCAGACATGGACCCTGGCCTGGTGCTCCTGGTGCACTACTGTCTGGCCTACCCAGACACACCATGGGCCCGCTGGCTGCTCATCTATGATGGGTAGGTTGTTCCACTATAGTTCCTGTTTGTTTACATGCAACAGCACAGAGAAAGCACTTCATAGCTGCATGAAATATCCATATTCTGTAGGTTTTTCCACAGAACCTGCTGCTCAGCTCCACTAAATAACTGTCCATATAGTGAACAGGCAGTTATTTTGTCTGAAGAAAACCACATTGTTTTGTCTCATTTTTCAGCTGTCCCAGCCGTGGTGACTCCCAGGCCCCTCCCCCACCACCTGCCCAACCCCGTCACACCCGGAGGCTCACAATCACCACCTTCCAGTCTTTACCCACAGGAAGTCCCTCCCACCTGGAGGACCAGGAGGTCAGTTTCAGCCAATGGTGTCACATTATAGACAGAGTTTGATACAGTACTGTCTGGTCAGTGCATTTGAATGTGTTGTCCTCATCCACAACAGATTTACTTAATGTGCTCCACGGAGGTATGCTCCCCAGCAGACGGGGACTGTATTGAGGGCTGCTTCAGTTTAGAGTTGAATTAACACTCCTATAATGGTTTGGACAATTGTGAGCACAAGGTAGGAGTATAAACCATCCATTTCTTGAAGTTACTAAAATGTACTGTATTAATACTGTAGTGCTCAAATGTACTTGTTTCTTACAGTATTCAACTTGACACATGTATTTGTTACATTAACTGTTATTCATTTGTAGGACCAAAGCTGGACAACTGAACAAATTAAATACACATTTACTCAATGATTTTGTTTTTCTCCAGCACTTATTCAGTCATGCAGTAAGCACAATGACATCAGACAAGGAAGAAAAAAACAACTTTATTTTACCAAAAATCTCCACATTTGGTGCCAAGTTGCACAGTCAGTAGTATTAGCTTGTAACAGAACATAAGCGGTTCTCAGAGTGCAAAAAAAGCATTAGAAATTGTAGTTCTCATAAAATAAGACTTCCTACAAGACACTTGACCTGGTTAAGTACACCATTTGGCCCACTCCTGCCTGACACGGCCTACATTTACAGGGCAACACTTTGGCTAGTGTACCAAGCCACTTCATATGAAGTGTTTATTCTATCACACTCAACAGCCTCCAGTACAACTGCTGCTTGACGGGGCATTCAGGGAGATATGATTCCCAAGAGCAATAAGGTTAAGCAATAAAGTTTCACATCCGCTGCGATTGGAGTGACTCAACATTACAAGGAAATGTATCCCAGTTGCATACATTAGTTTGCTTATAAAAAACAGTTGTTCATAAGCTAGAAATTGGCATCAAAGTAATAAGTCAAGCAAACAGAACGTTAGAGCCATATTTAAGGATCCCTGACTCAACTTTGCATATGATATCATCCCACGTCAACATCCAAACATGAAAGACTGATTTCTTCATTCCATATCACCTCAGGGTGTACAAGTAGAGCTGGAGTTGGGGGATTAGTATTGTAATTGTGTAGAATGATTAGATGTTATTAATAAATGTACTTAATTTGGCATAGAGAACCAACTACGGATTAATCCAGTTTGCAGTTAAATCCTCGTAAATTAATTTCCTAAGTCTTAAGATCATGTTAAGATGCTAATTCTGTCAGCAGTACATTGATATTTAAACTTTGAAACTTGTAAAAGTATTGCAACACAAACATGATTCTAAACTGATGTGATTACAGGGAAAGGTAATGTTGGACAGTGCGTCACTTGTCTGATTACAGCAGTGCCCTCATTCAATGCTCTGTATGACTACCTTAATAAAATGGTCCCTTTCATGTAAGCAGCATTAATGTCAGCAAGAGCAGCTATATACATTCACTAATATTTGGTAACAGTGATTTTTTTAAAGGTTTAAAAAAWWTTTTTTTATGAAGATTAAGGACTACAGTGGGAAGAGGGGCAGAACAAACAGCTGCTTACAGAGCAACAGTGTCTTGTCTGCCCTGTTCATATGTCATCTAAATGGAGGGTGTGGTCTCATTCTGAGCCCTGCTAAAGCATGTCCAGATGATCCAGAGCCCTGTCCAGCTACGCAAATGAATGAAAGCTAATTAAGACATCCATTTTTATTGGGCGCCTCTCCAGAAGTATTAAGTGAAAGAATGGGGTGATGGTCACTGAATGACAACCATCTGCTTTGGGCTCATAGTGGAGAAAAATGTTTGAACATGGTGGTCCTGTCCCCTCAGTACACGGGGGAAGAGAGGTGACTCCTCTTGATCTGTTTCATGAGGATGCTGCAGCACACCAGGGCTGTGATCTAGGAACAACAGGAGGAGATGGTGATGCAGGGAGGAAAGGGTTAAGCAGAAGGAGCGACAGCCCACTGAACTGTGTGTCTGTGTAGTGTTGCCTACCAGCATAGCAGCAGTCCCAAGGAAGAGGCCCATCACCAGAGGCGCTTTGGACTCAAAGAGGTTGACGATCATTGTGGGGCAGGCCTGCAGGGGGACAGAGACCAGAGGGGGACGGGTTATGGCCTTGGGCTCAGTACAGAGCAGAGATATGGAAATCTAGGCCAGCCTCCTTGATGCCTCTATAGTGGAATAAACATAAGGTAACAAATGTAATTTGTCACAGTCTTGACGGATTATTTTACATATTTGTTTTTATTATAGTCTGTTATAGTCAATATGAAAAACGACCGAATCCTATGCACCTGTACAGGGCCGGTCATGGCTGTTCTGCCGCCCTAGGCAAGAGAAAGAAATTGCCACCCAGCAAAACTACGTATTTTCCAGATGTTGAAATCAGGTTTATGCTCAGTTCTATTCTATTTTTAACATGTCAGTGCATTTTTGTTTGATTGGGCGCCATTTAGGTTTGGCTCTTTGATCGGAGAAACCTGCATGTTGCATATGTGTCCATCTCATTACATTGTCATAGATTTCATCTCCAGCCTGTAGGCTACAGAAAACGCCACATACGGATTTGCTACATGATTTACGCTAGATAATGTTTTTGACAGAATATTGGTGGAGCGCTGCAGCAATGCGTCTCTCCAACAGCACCCTGGAGAGGCGCACTGAACGGACAAGTGAAAAATGTTGCGCTTTTGAGGATGTGGGCATAGGGTGGCATCAGCGCTCACCTAAAAAGCCCATTTGCCATTGGTTGAGTGAATTTTTCATTGTTTTTAGGTAGAATAATGTGAGGTTTTATGCGTTGTTGGTGCCCTCGTCAATCTGCCGCCACAGGCGTCTGCCTAATGAGCGGGCCGGCCCTGCACCGGTAACTTGCAAATATCCATTGGCTGAACAACAATGCGTGAAATACATTGAAGTTCAAGGTGCACATGTTTCTCAAGTTTATAGGATTTGGCCTATAATGAACACACTCACAGGGAGAGTGAAGGTCTCCAAAAGGCTGGTTTCGGGACATGTTTTTTTTACCAAGAGGTCAAAGGCACCAATGATTCCACAGCAGTGCAACTAGAAGAGAGAGAGAGAAGGCAAGTGCCATTCAGAATGTGTACATAATTGTTATAGAGCTGTGGATTGAATTAGCTCTGATGGAGTGAAATGTGCCTAACTCAAGCTGTGATGCTATTAATAGTTTGGGAATAGGTTTGGTATTTACCACATTGTGGAATATTGACAGGGTAACAGCCAAGCCAGGGTCTCTTTTGTCCACATACTGAGCGTACACAGTCATATAGAATTTTGCCAGCTGCTTTCCCACCTGCACAGCACAAAGAGAAGATGACAACACATGAGGTAGAGTTACACTGTTGACTACTACCATTTCATGAAATAGCACAGGGTTTGGTGATCTGCGTGAAAGGGAAGCCTTAGCTTGAAGTTGTTTATCATTCATAAATCTCTCGCTCCCTCTTTCCCTTCCCTCTCTCACCTCATCGCTTCTCATGTAGGCTAACACACCGGCTCCAATCTCTAATCCAGTCAGGATAGCCAGCAGGCAGGAAAACTGGGAGGGGCAGGTAAACAAATCAGGTAAACAGCAGAACACATACAGTATGAATTACCACACATAAAACCACAGTATCACTGTACAGTCGTGGCCAAAAGTTTTGAGAATGACACAAATATTAATTTTCACAAAGTCTGCTGCCTCAGTGTCTTTAGATATTTTGTCAGATGTAACTATGGAATACGGAAGTATAATTACAAGCATTTCATAAGTGTCAAAGGCTTTTATTGACAATTACATGAAGTTGATGCAAAGAGTCAATATTTGCAGTGTTGACCCTTCTTTTTCAAGACCTCTGCAATCTGCCCTGGCATGCTGTCAATTAACTTCTGGGCCACATCCTGACTGATGGCAGCCCATTTTTGCATAATCAATGCTTGGAGTTTGTCAGAATTTGTGGGTTTTTGTTTGTCCACCGGCCTCTTGAGGATTGACCACAAGTTCTCAATGGGATTAAGGTCTGGGGAGTTTCCTGGCCATGGACCCAAAATATCAATGTTTTGTTCCCCGAGCCACTTAGTTATCACTTTTTCCTTATGACAAGGTGCTCCATCATGCTGGAAAAGGCATTGTTCATCGCCAAACTGTTCCTGGATGGTTGGGAGAAGTTGCACTTGGAGGATGTGTTGGAACCATTCTTTATTCATGGCTGTGTTCTTAGGCAAAATTGAGTGAGCCCACTCCCTTGGCTGAGAAGCAACCCCACACATGAATGGTCTCAGGATGCTTTACTGTTGGCATGACACAGGACTGATGGTAGCGCTCACCTTGTCTTCTCCGGACAAGCTTTTTTTCGGATGCCCCAAACAATCGGAAAGGGGATTCATCAGAGAAAATGACTTTACCCCAGTCCTCAGCAGTCCAATCACTGTACCTTTTGCAGAATATCAGTCTGTCCCTGATGTTGTTCCTGGAGAGAAGTGGCTTCTTTGCTGCCCTTCTTGACACCAGGCCATCCTCCAAAAGTCTTCACCTCACCGTGCGTGCAGATGCACTCACACCTGCCTGCTGCCATTCCTGAGCAAGCTCTGTACTGGTGGTGCCACGATCCCGCAGCTGAATCAACTTTAGGAGACGGTCCTGGCGCTTGCTGGACTTTCTTGGGCGCCCTGAAGCCTTCCTCACCAATTGAACCGCTCTCCCTGAAGTTCTTGATGATCCAATAAATGGTTGATTTAGGTGCAATCTTACTGGCAGCAATATCCTTGCCTGTGAAGCCCTTTTTGTGCAAAGCAATGATGACGGCATGTGTTTCCTTGCAGGTAACCATGGTTGACAGGAAGAACAATGATTCCAAGCACCACCCTCCTTTTGAGGCTTCCAGTCTGTTATTTGAACTCAATCAGCATGACAGAGTGATCTCCAGCCTTGTCCTCGTCAACACTCACACCTGTGTTAACGAGAGAATCACTGACATGATGTCAGCTGGTCCTTTTGTGGCAGGGCTGAAATGCAGTGGAAATGTACACAATGTCCTGCAGCAAAGCTTCATACAGGAAGCAATATTTCCTATCTCAAGCTCTTGTTAAATGGAAGCTTAAAAAAAGTCTCTGGCCTTCTCAGACAGAGGCGAGATTCCCAGTGCTCCTCTATGGTTGCAAAGTGCACCATGGCCCATGAGGTAGTGGATCAGTTGAGGGATTGATGACAAGTGCTTGCTAGGCCCTTGAGAGGTAAGAGGTGCGGCAAGGAGAACCTGAGAATTCTGTGGCGGGAAAAAGCAGCAGGATCACTCAACAATCCAAATGCTCCCAGGTCACAGATTAGATTTCCACTGGTGCATTGTGGGTAAGGGCTTTGGGTGACATATTGGGCTGAACAACTTTAGATACTTTCTAGTGAGGAACTCTTATTAGGAAGTGAAACTAATATGTACCGGTATGTTCTTATTAGCTAAGGTTACTTACCTCTGCCCACTCAAGCCTCTAAATCAGGGCTGTCAAATACTTTGTTCCCCCACTTCAGTGTAGTGTAACTAATGGAACATGGATGCTGTTTTTCTTTTCGTTGTAGCTTACCACTGCCAATGCATTCATATTCTCATTGCATGCTCCACAGTCTCCGAAAACAGCCACGAGCAACATCACTGCTCCTAACACAATCAACACTGACACACCTACAGTATGAGAGAGAGAGAGAGATGCCCATTTGTCAATGTTAGCTGTTCAGCACTAATTATTTTTCAGTAACACTTAAAAGTTATACTTTATAAATAGTTTTCAAATGGTTTATAAGTCATTAATAAACAAAGTTGTATAGTCTGTCTATCCATGGCTTACAGCTGCAAAAAGCTTTCTAAAACATTTGGGGTTGAAATTAGTAGAGCAGAGTTGTGTGAGCTCACAGATTACAAACTGTTGTGTGTTGAGGTCTATGTTGAAAAATCCTCTGGTCTCAGAGCTGAACCTCAGCCACAAGCCCAACCCGAACATCGCAAAACCCACCAACTGTCAGAGGAAGAAACCACAAAAAACAAGATGTTACAAATATAGTGTCAAAGATGTTGTAGTBTTAAAGGGATACTTCTGGATTTTGGCAACGAAGCGCGTTATCTATATACTTCCCCAGTCAGATGAACTCATGAATACTGTTTTCATGTCTCTGCATTCAGAACAGTGCTTTATATTTAGATGCAACACTTTTGAGCTAATATTCTATAAGAGGACCAGGAGCTCAAGCAGTAAAAATTTGCTGTCAAGCATTGAGTATGAAGGCAGGTAAACTAATGCTAACTAGCATTAGCACAATGGCTGGAAGTCTATGGTACAGTTGAAGTCTGAAGTTTACATACACCTTAGCCAAATACATTTAAACTCAGTTTTTCACAATTCCTGACATGAATCCAAGTAAAAATTCCCTGTTTTAGGTCAGTTAGGATCACCACTTTATTTTAAGAATGTGAAATGTCAGAATAATGGTTGAGAGAATGATTTATTTCAGCTTGTATTTCTTTCATCACATTCCCAGTGGGTCAGAAGTTTGCATACACTCAATTAGTATTTGGTAGCATTGCCTTTAAATTGTTTCACTTGGGTCAAATGTTTCAGGTAGCCTTCCACAAGCTTCCCACAATAAGTTGGGTGAATTTTGGCCCATTCCTCCTGACAGAGTTGGTGTAACTGAGTCAGGTTGGTAGGCCTCCTTACTCGCACATGCTTTTTCAGTTCTGCCCACACATTTTCTATAGGATTGAGGTCAGGGTTTTGTGAATGCCACTCCAATACCTTGATTTTGTTGTCCTTAAGCCATTTTGCCACAACTTTGGGAGTATGCTTGGGGTCATTGTCCATTTGGAAGACCCATTTGCAACCAAGCATTAACTTCCTGAATGATGTCTTGAGATGTTGCTTCAATATATCCACATAATTTTCCGGCCTCATGATGCCATCTATTTTGTGAAGTGCACCAGTCCCTCCTGCAGCAAAGCACCCCCACAACATGATGCTGCCACCCCCGTGCTTCACGGTTGGGATGGTGTTTCGGCTTGCAAGCCTCCCCCTTTTTCCTCCAAACATAACGATGGTCATTATGGCTAAAAATATATATTTTTATTTCATTAGACCAGAGGACATTTCTCCAAAAAGTACGATCTTTGTCCCCATGTGCAATTGCAAACCGTAGTTTGGCTTTTTTATGGTGGTTTTGGAGCAGTGGCTTCTTCCCTGCTGAGCGGCCTTTCAGGTTATGTGGATATAGATACTTTTGTACCTGTTTCCTCCAGCATCTTCACAAGGTCATTTGCTGTTGTTCTGGGATTGATTTGCACTTTTCCACCAAAGTACGTTCATCTCTAGGAGACAGAACGTGTCTCCTTCCTGAGCGGTATGACTGCTGCATGGTCAAATGGTGTTTATACTTGCGTACTATTGTTTGTACAGATGTGTGGTACCTTCAGGCATTTGGAAATTGCTCCCAAGGATCAACCAGACTTGTAGAGGTCTGCAATTTTTTTTGAGGTCTTGGCTGATTTCTTTTAATTTTCCCATGATGACAAGCAAAGAGGCACTGAGTTTGAAGGTAGGCCTTGAAATACATCCACAGGTACACCTCCGATTGACTGAAATGTTGTCAAAGAAGCTTCTAAAGCCATGACATAATTTTCGAGAATTGTCCATGCTGTTTAAAGGCACAGTCAACTTAGTGTATGTAAACTTCTGACCCACTGGAATTGTGATACAGTGAATTAGAAGTGAAATAATCTGTCTGTAAACAATTGTTGGAAAATGTACTTGTGTCATGCACAAAGTAGATGTCGTAACCGACTTGCCAAAACTATAGTTTGTTAACAAGAAATTTGTGGAGTGGTTGAAAAACTAGTTTTAATGACTCCAACCTAAGTGTGTGTAAACTTACGACTTCAACTGTATATACTAGTATGCTAGCAGTTACCATATACTTCGTCATTATGCTAATGCTAGTTAGCATTGCGCTACACTAGTTAGCAACAAACTTCAAACTGCATGCAGAGACATAATTGTATCCATGAGTTCATCTGAATTCTGAGGAAGAAGATAATGGGCTTCATTGCCAAAATCCCAAAGTATACCTTTCAATGTAACTATGAAATCTACAATGTTCAATTAAATTCAATTGATTGTCAAGAAACACCAACATTGGGTAGATGTGTGACGAAAACCTTTTTTACAGTACCAGTCAAATGTTTGGACACACCTACTAATTCAAGGGTTTTCTTTATTTTTTACTATTTTCTACATTGTAGAATAATAGTGAAGACATAAACTATGAAATGACACATATGGAATCATGTAGTAACCAAAAAAGTGTTATACGAATCAAAATATATTTTATATTCTTCAAAGTAGACACCTTTTGCCTTGACAGCTTTGCACACGCTTGGCATTCTCTCAACCAGCTTCATGAGGTAGTTACCTGGAATGCATTATAATTAACAGGTGTGCCTTGTTAAAAGTTAATTTGTGGAATTTCTTTCCTTAATGCATTTGAGCCAATCAGTTGTGTTGTGACAAGGTAGGGGTGGTATACAGAAGATAGCCCTATTGTTCAACTATTCAGAGGAGACTGCATGAATCAGGACTTCATGGTCGAATTGCTACAAAGAAACCACTACTAAAGGACACCAATAAGAATATACTTTTTTGTGCCAAGAAAACGAGCAATGGACATTAGACTGTTGGAAATCTGTCCTTTTTGACCTGATCTGAATCTCAAATTTGAGATTTTTGGTTCCAACCGCCGTGTCTTTGTGAGACGCAGAGTAGGTGAATGGATGATCTCCGCATGTTTGGTTCCCACCGTGTACCATGGAGGAGGAGCTGTGATGGTGTGCGGGTGCTTTGCTGGTGACACTGTCATTCATTTATTTAGAATTCAAGGCACACCACAGCATTCTGCAGCGATACGCCATCCCATCTGGTTTGGGCTTAGTGGGACGATCATTTGTTTTTCAACAGGACAATGACCATACACACCTCCAGGATGTGTAAGGGCTATTTGACCAAGAAGGAGAGTGATGGATTGCTACATCAGATGACCTGGCCTCCACAATCACCTGACCTCAACCCAATTGAGATAGTTTGAGATGAGTTGGACCGCAGAATGAAGGAAAAGCAGCCAACAATGCTCAGCATATGTGGGAACTCCTTCAAGACTGTTGGAAAATAATTCCAGGGGAAGCCGGTTGAGAGAATGCCAAGAGTTTGCAAAGCTGTCAAGGCAAAAGGTGGCTACTTTGAAGAATCTCAAATAAAAAATATATTTTGATTTGTTTAACACTTGGTTACTACATGATTCCATATGTGTTATTTAATCATTTTGATGTCTTCACTATTATTCTACAATGTAGAAAATAGTAAAAATAAATAAAAACCATTGAATGAGTAGGTGTGTCCAAACTTTTGACTGGTACTGTATATTGAAAGCAGTAACTCCCCTCGATGTACTGTGAACATTTCAGGACTCTAAGATCAAGAAATGTATTCAAAATAGCTTCACAAGTTTCATAATTGTATGTTTGTTAATGGGAAAATATGGCAGTTTTTTTCAATTTCCTGAAAAGTTTCTGTTTTGGAGATGACGTTTTCATCCGACAACGATGATTGGTAACATGATGACAGTAATGTTCAATGATTTAGGCCTGCTTTTCAGCAGCAAGGTAAATGTTGTTTTGTTGCTTCTTTTGTATTCTTATTATATTGATTGGATATAAAGGTCTGACCAGAAGGGTCACCCAAGCGGTTGTCTGGATGAATGCCAACATTTTGAAACTTAACATGAGAAACAAAACTTATCATTAATTTCCATTAATGAAGGAGAAGTTCATAAATGGAATGAACTTGTGTGTAAGCACACAACATATACACGACACACGCACACCGACAAAACACACACTTTTACACATAATTTGCTGGTGCAACTTTATTTTACTCTTATCTATCCTGATACCTAGTCACTTTACCCTGCCTTCACGTACATATCTACCTCAAATACCTTATTATTATCTATCCTGATACCTAGTCACTTTACCCTGCCTTCACCTACATATCTACCTCAAATACCTCGTACCTCTGCACACTGGTACTCCTTGTCTGTAGCTCCATTCTCTTGTATTTTATTAAAATTTTTGTGTTACTATTTTATTTGTATTGTTCTTTTAAAACTCTGCATCGTTGGGAAGGGCTCATAAGCAAGCATTCCACGGTAAAGTTTACACCAGTTATTTTCGGGCATGTGACAAATCCAATTTTATGGACAACTGTGAGCAACAGACATGAGCTGGTACTTTGATGGTAAAGTGGTTTAATCAGTCAGACATGTTATTAACAGCAGTGGAAATATACAGAGATGGTAGCAAGGGTCTGGACAAAATTTAAATGAGATTTATCTATTTGACTTTAAGCAAAGCTTATTTCCAAATCAGAAAATGGCAAATGCTGCCTAGGTTGATCAAAGATAAATAGACCAGTGTAAATAACAATTTGTTCTTAACCCACTTGCCTAGTTAAATAAAAATAGATACATTTTAACTATTCACCTACCACAACGAATTTACATTTTACACCAGCCCCCTTATCTTTCTCATACACACCAGATACCAATGTGTTGTTACCATTAGGCCTACAGTTAGTGAGATTATGGATACTTACGGCAAAAATGATGTTGAAAATGATGAGGATACACTTGCACAGCTGGCCACATCCGTCCAGTGCCATTACCAAAGCTTTGCTAACACGCAGGAAGTCAGAAATATAGTGTGGTGTCCTGGGAAAAGAATTGCAGATGTTCAAACATCTAAATGTTTACAATATGTGTGAAAAAAAGCGGTGATGGGTAATAGACTGTGTCGAGGGTTGGTGGACGTATTTAGTTAACATAGCCAGGTTTGAATCACTGCAAGGTGAATCTTTCATTAGAAACATGTAACAGTTTGTGTTTGATATTCTACCTCGAGCTACAGTGAGGGAAATGTAACGCAAGTCTGAACAAATATAAACCTACCTGGATTCTTTGCGCTCAGATCAGTCTCTTCACACTGCAGAATGCAACTGCGACACCAACCCGTTCTTAAATTTCAGACGATTTGTGTGAAGAAGACAATTTATTGTTGGATTTGGTCTCGTTTAATTCCAACCCCCCCCGGTCTGATTGAATCATTTGATTGGATTAGGTTGTTGAGTGACGATGGGCAGTACACCTCAGAAGACGAGAAGACAGAGGGTAGCAATGATGGGGAAATGAAACTTATCTTTGGCCAGTTCTGGGAAAACATTTTCGTTATGCGACAAGCAGGTGTGTTGTGCAATAATGAGATTATAATTATGAGCAAAAAGGAGTAAGCAGATAACGGTGTACTTAATGTACAGTTATAGCCACATACAGTATATAATATAGGCCTTTCATAATCAAATCAAATGTATTTATAAAGCCCTTTTTTACGTCAGACTAAAACCCCAAACAGCAAGCAATTAAGGTCAGGTCGTTCTTCAAGATGTTCAAACGTTCATAGATGACCAGCAGGGTCAAATAATAATCACAGTGGTTGTAGAGGGTGTAACAGGCCAGCAACTCAGGAGTACGAATAAAGCAGGTCCAGGACAAGGTAGCATATCCAGTGAACAGGTTATGGTTCCATAGTTGCAGACAGAACAGTTGAAACTGGAGCAGCAGCACGACAAGGTAGCACGTCTGGTGAACAGGAACAGAGTTTCATAGCCACAGGCAAATCAGCAGAACTGAATCAGCAGTACAACCAGGTGGACTGGGGACAGCCAGGAGTCATCAGGCCAGGTAGTCCTGAGGCATGGTCCTGGGGGGGTCTTCTTTATTTTTACTATTTTCTACATTGTAGAATAATAGTGACGACATCAAACTATGAAATAACACATGGAATCATGTAGTAACCAAAAAAGTGTTAAATAAATCAAAACATATTTAATATTCTTCAAAGTAGCCACCTTTTGCCTTGACAGCTTTGCACACTCTTGGCATACTCTCAACCAGCTTCATGAGGTAGTCACCTGGAATGCGTTTCAATTAACAGGTGTGCCTTGTTAACTATTTACATTGACACCCCCCTCCATTTGTTTTGTACACTGCTGATACTTGCTGTTTATTATCTATGCATGGTCACTTCACTCCTACCTACATGTACAAATTACCTCGACTAACCTGTACCCCAGCACATTGACTCGGTACCAGTACCTCCTGTATATAGCCTCGTCTGCTTCCAACTCACACTCTCAAACACGTAGATCCCCTGAACGCAGCTCACTCTCCAGATCCCAATCACCTGAATTCGGATCACCTGTTCACACACCTGTATGTCATTATCACACACTATTTAGTTCAGTTCTTTGCACCCCATCATTGTGAGGCATTGTTTGTTTTGTGACATACTTCTATTCGGAGCTCTGTTTTTCCCGTAATTTAATCCTCCCGTGTATGAGAGTTTTTCCCTGCCTCACTAACAACGCCCTTTGCCTATTCCTTGCCTGTYCCTTAGCCTATCGGATTTCCTGTTATCAACATATTGCCTGATCTCCCGGACAACGTTACAAGCCTTTTCCATGCCTGTACTGTTGCCTTGTTGGACCCCCTGTGTATGACCTTCTGCCTGCCCCTGGACCCAGCTACCTGCCTCCTCCTGTGGTCCTTTACAATAAACACCTGCTGCTCCCTGCGCTTGAAACCAGCTCTCATCGTGTTCATTACAGTTAGTTATTTTATTGTGTTACTTATTATCTTGTACTTTATTTGGTAAATATTTTCTTAACTCTTCTTGAACTGCACTGTTGGTTAAGTAAGCATTTTACGGCAAGGTCTACACTTGTTGCGTTTGGCACGTGACAAATTAAGTTTGATTTGAAGGTCAGTCAATCCGGAAAATGTCCAGAAATGTGAARGTTTCTTCAAGTGCAGTCGCAAAAACCACCCAGCGCTATGATAAAACTGGCTCTCATGAGGACCGCCACAGCCTCTGCTGCAGATGATAAGTTCATTAGAGTTACCAGCCTCAGAAATTGCATCCCAAATAAATGCTTCACAGAGTTCAAGTAAGACACATCTCAACATCAACTGTTCAGAGGAGACTGTGTGAATCAGGCCTTCATGGTTGAATTGCTGCAAAGAAACCACTACTAAAGGAAGTAACCGGAAGTTACTTTTCGTAGCATGTTAGGAGAGCATTTTAGCTAACCCTAACCCATTTCCTAACCTTAACCTAATTCTCCTAACCTGCTATGAAAAAGTTACTTCTGGTCGTAGCTGTATACCACCTAGTCAACCCCCTCCCCGACTGAGTTCCAAAAAAACAAACAGTTTGGTTGGGGGCCCCCTTATTCCTGAGGTCAGACCTACCCTGACCTACCCAGCCATCACACACACCACAGGAGGTTGGTGACGATTGGTGGGACCTTAATTGGGAATGTGGTAATGGCTGGAGTGCCATTCCACTTACTCCGTTCCAGACATTATTATGAGCCGTCCTCCCCTCAGCAACATCCACTGACACACACACACAGGTGTACATGAACAACTAGCACATTGCAACTAGCATATTGCATTTGATCGGTGTATCAGGACGCAAAAAGCTTTTGCTTCACCTTTGGTATGTTAACTGTTATGTGGACAATCTCTTCCATAGGAACCAAATCCAACTGGTTTGGCTCTGTTCAATGATCACAAAATTCCATGATATTACAGGACAGAATTATGACTGGCCTGCCCTCTCTGGGCCAAAGCAGACAATGGAATGACCCCTGGAAGTTCATAGCAGGTTCAGTGGCTGCTGAGGAGAGGGCTGTGATAGCACTGATAGACACCCATCTCAAAACGGCTGCAATAATGTTTTCTGAAGTAGTGATGCTGAAGGGATTGTGGAGGAGCAATCTCAAAGGTGAAGTAGAGAMAGATTTGAATTGGTTGTTGCTTGTTCACCTCACACCTTGTAAGTTAAATTCATCTTTGATGTTTTTTTTTTGCTGTGATGTTCTTGCTTTCAATAAAAATGTGATTGTTATCACAGACACAGCAATTGATAGTGATTTTGGTGACCCTTAAATCACCACTAAAAGAATATCTTGGTGGATTGGCCACTGTGGGTGAAAATCCAGCACTTGCAGGAAGAAGAAATTAGGAATATACTTTCTAATTATTTAACTACATGTGAGCGAAAATAACTGTAAGTAGCAGTAGAAGTATTGCTGTCCGTTAGTTTAGTTTACTCAAATCAGGTTAGGGTTGGGGGGTGGGAGAAAGTATAACAAATAAAAAAATAAGAATAAAACCCGTCATTTTCTATCAGTGTCAATAACTACTTGTGATTACACTTTATTGATTGCTGAAACTGCTGCAGAAAGTATTGGCCTGTTATATCACATGCTTCCTCTCCTTTCCATTGCAATTAACACTTCTACATTAATGTGGCTGCTACCATGATTATGGATAATCCTGAAAGAATCGTTTTAATGATGAATGAGAAAGTTAGAGGTATAAATATCATACCCCCCCAAAAACACTAACCTCCCCTGTTATTGTAATGGTGAGAGGTTCTGTCACGCTCGTCGTACGAACTGGACGCATACTCGGACCAACGTGCAGCGTGATCTGGGCTCCACATCTTTATTTAGTGAAACGCACAAAACAATAAAGCAACAAGGAAACGTGACGACAATGGAGTGCTGACATATAACTACCCATAAACAATATTCCACAAAACACAGGTGTAAAAAATGCTACTTAAATATGATCCCCAATTAGAGACAACGATTACCAGCTGCCTCTAATTGGGAATCATACAAATCACCAACATAGAAAAATAAAACTAGAATCCCACATAGAAAATATAAACTAGACTAACCCCCCAGTCACGCCCTGACCTACTCCACCATAGAAAATACGGACTCTCTCTGGTCAGGATGTGACAGGTTCACATGTCTTGGGGATATATTTGTGCGTCTGTCACTTTCTCACTCATCATTCAGGATTATCCGTAATCATAGTAGCATCCCCATTAATGTAGAAGTGTTTAGAAACATATTCTATTCTTATTTACAATAAAAGTGACTCCAAAATGACACAATACATTATTTACCATTAATTTCTATTGGCCACAAAAATCTGAAACACAACAAAAAAAACTGCAAATGCATCCAACAAGTTTTTACAGTCACAAGCTTAATGTAGTCATTGCGTGCTAGGAATATGGGACCAAATACTTAACTTTTTACTACTTTAATACACATAAGTGAATTTGTCCCAATACTTTTGGTCCCCTAAAATGGGGGGACAAGGTATAAAAAACTCTGTCATTTCTAAACAGTTCACCCGATATGGAATAAAATACCCTCAAATGAAAACTGACAGCCTGCTCTTTAACCTATGTTTGAACCGACCAAGCTATAACTCTGTAGAGATAAGGGAAGACTAGCAAGAGCCACTCTAGGTTTTCCACATCTGGGGGGGGGGACACGACTGGAACTGTCAGCTAAGTGGTAATAAACTGTGGTGAGACTTCAGGAGATAATCCAGATATTGTGTGTAAGGTATGTGCGTTAGTGTGTTGGAATGGACGTTTGGTCAGCTATGTCCTTGTCAGAGAAGAGGAGGGACATTTAGAAAGCTATGACGCTGTGTGTGATATATAACCTAATGTACATGGGTTTTGGAGGAGAGATCTCTCGAGAATAAACGCTATTGATTAATTTGGTGGCTGGTCTTTGTCTATTTTTTGCAAATAAGGATCTTACAAATTCTTAGAAACGGACAGAGTGTTTGCTTTGTTATAATTAAATTGGTTAACGAACATATAGGAAACAAATTCCTTTATCAACGCCCCATCTACAACGACGGGGCTGCAGTGGAGCGGGTCAAGAGCTTCAAGTTCCTTGGTGTCCAAATCACTAAGGACTTAAAATGGCTTACACACATGTGCACAGTCGTGAAGAAGGCGTGAAAGCGCCTCTTCCCCCTCCGGAGGTTGAAAAGGTTTGGCATGGGCCCTCAAATCCTCAAAACGTTCTACAGCTGTACTATTGAGAGCATCTCGACTGGCAGCATCACGGCTTGGTATGGCAATAGCACCACAGTCGATTGTATGGCGCTACAGAGGGTGGTGCGGACAGCCCGGTACATCACTGGGGCTGAGCTCCCTTCCAACCAGGACCTCTATATCAGGCAGTGTGAAAGGAAGGCCCGGAAAATTGTTAAAGACTCCAGCCACCCAAGCCACAGACTGTTCTCTCTGCTTCCACATGGCAAGTGGTGCCGGTGCATCATGTCTGACACCAAGAGGCTCCTGAACAGCTTCTTTCCCCAAGCCATAAGACTGCTAAAGAGATAACGAAATGGCTACACAGATTAATAGAGTTGACCCTTATATTTTATTTTTGCACTGTCTCTATGCACACTCACAGGTCCCTATACACTCACGCACACACAAACGCCATCATTTGCTCACACACATAATATGCACATACATTTATACTGACTCTACACACACGCATCATACACTGCTCAAAAAAATAAAGGGAACACTATAATAATACATCCTAGATCTGAATGAATGAACTATTCTTATTAAATACTTTTTTCTTTACATAGTTGAATGTGCTGACAACAAAATCACACAAAAATTATCAATGGAAATCAAATTTATCAACCCATGGAGGTCTGGATTTGGAGTCACACTCAAAATTAAAGTGGAANTCATTCAGGATTATCCGTAATCATGGTAACGTCCACATTAATGTAGAAGTGTTTAGAAACATATTCTATTCTTATTTACAATAAAAGTGACTCCAACATGACACAATACATTATTTACCATTCATTGCTATTGGGCACAAAATAATCTGAAACACAGGCAAAACAAACAGCAAATGCATCCAACAAGTTTTTACAGTCACAAGCTTAATGTAGTCATTGCGTGCTAGGAATATGGAATAACTTTTTACTACTTTTATACACATAAATGAGTTTGTTCCAATACATTTGGTCCCCTAAAATTGGGGGATAATGTACACGACCATTCAAAAGTTTGGGGTCACTTAGAAATGTCCTTGTTTTTAAAAGAAAAGCACATTTTATGTCCATTAAAATAACATCAAATTGATCAAAAATACAGTGTAGACATTGTTAATGTTGTAAATGACTATTGTAGCTGGAAACGGCAGATTTTTTATAGAATATCTCCATAGGCGTACAGAGACCCATTATCAGCAATCATCACTCCTGTGTCCCAATGGCACATTGTGTTAGCTAATCCAAGTTTATCATTTTAAAAGGCTAATTGCTCATTAGAAAACCCTTTTGAAATTATGTTAGCACAGCTGAAAACTGTTGTCCTGATTTAAAGAAGCAATAAAACTGGCCGCCTTTAGACTAGTTGAGTATCTGGAGCATCAGCATTTGTGGGTTCGATTACAGGTTAAAAATGGCCAGAAACAAAGAACTTTCTTCTGAAACTCGTCAGTCTATTCTTGTTCTGAGAAATGAAGGCTATTCCATGCGAGAAATTGCCAAGAAACTGAAGATCTCGTACAACGATGTGTACTACTTCCTTCACAGAACAGCGCAAACTTGCTCTAACCAGAATAGAAAGAGTAGTGGGAGGCCCCGGTGCACAACTGAGCAAGAGGACAAGTACATTAGAGTGTCTAGTTTGAGAAACAGACGCCTCACAAGTCCTCAACTGGCAGCTTCATTAAATAGTACCTGCAAAACACCAGTCTCAAAGTCAACAGTGAAGAGGCAACTCCGCGATGATGGCCTTCTAGGCAGAGTTCCTCTGTCCAGTGTTTGTGTTCTTTTGCCCATCTTAATCTTTTCTTTTAATTTGGCCAGTCTGAGATATGGCTTTTTCTTTACAACTCTGCCCTGAAGGCCAGCATCCTGGAGTTGCCTCTTCACTGCTGACGTTAAGACTGGTGTTTTCCATCCACAACAGCATGGCTATAGTGGAGCGGGTAGAGAGGTTCAAGTTCCTTGGTGTCCAAATCGCTAAGGACTTAAAATGGCCCACAAACATACGTACAGTCGTGAAGAACGCGTGACAGCGCCTCTTCCCCCTACGGAGGTTGAAAAGGTTTGGCATGGGCCCTCAAATTCTCAAAACGTTCTACAGCTGTACTATTGAGAGTATCTTGACTGGCTGCATCACTGCTTGGTATGGTAATAGCACCACGCTCGATTGCATGGCGCTACAGAGGGTGGTGCGGACAGCCCGGTACATCACTGGAGCTGAGCTCCCTTCCAACCAGGACCTCTATATCAGGAAAGGCCCGGAAAATTGTTAAAGACTCCAGCCACCCAAGCCACAGACTGTTCTCTCTGCTTCCACATGGCAAGCGGTGCCGGTGCATCAAGTCTGACACCAAGAGGCTCCTGAACAGCTTCTATCCCCAAGCCATAAGACTGCTAAAGAGCTAACAAAATGGCTACATGGATTATCAGAGTTGACCCTTGAATTTTATTTTTGCACTGTCTCTATGCACACTCACAGGTCCCTCCCTATACAGTCACGCACACTGACACTCACGCCATCATTTGCTCACACACATAATATGTACATACATTTATACTGACTCTACTGTCTACTGCTGCTTCTCTGTTTATCATATATCCTGATGCCTAGTCACCTTACCCCTATACATATCTACCAAAGGAGGTTGGTGTCACCTTAATTGGGGAGGACGGGCTTGTYGTAATGGCTGGAGCACAATAAGTGGAATGGTATCAAACACATGGTTTTTATGTGTTTGATGCCATTCCATTTGCACCATTCCAGACATTATTATGAGCTGTACTCCCTTCAGCAGATTCCACTGATTTATATTTTATTTAACTAGGCAAGTCAGTTAAGAATAAATTCTTATTTACAATGACGGCCTACCCCGACCAAACCCTAACCTGGACGAAGCTGGTCCAATTGTGCGCCGCCCTATGGAACTCCCAATCACTGCCAGTTGTGATACAGCCTGGAATTGAACCAGGGTCTGTAGTGARGCCTCTAGCACTGAGATGCAGTGCCTTAGACTGCTGCACCACTCGGGAGCACAAAGATCTACCTCTATCACTCCAGTATTCTTGCACGTTGTAAATATGGTACTGGAGCTGACTGACCCTGTATATAGTATTCTTACTTACTTTCTCATGTTCTTCTTATTTTTTATTTATTGTGTGTTTTAGTTCTACCTTATGTTATTTCTTGTTATTACATTGTTATTCATTACAGTTTTGTTGGGTTTAGAGCTTTGCAAGAAATGCATTTGTCTGGATTTGTGCATGTGACATTAAAAACTTGAAACTTGTTACTTGCATGTCCATTTATTAAGTTGTTTGATATCCACCAGGCGTCGCACTATCATAAAAAAACATGCTTTCATATCAGTCCTGTAAGATAATTCGCCTTTGAAGTTGAGTGGTTTAAAATAGATCACCTTTAACATGTGTTTAGCCAGGCCTATACTACCCTGCGTCTTTTCTCACACATACGTATTCTACATTGTTAAATTGCTAGTTGTGTGTTATTTTAGGCCTACCCCATCTATTCCTTCTTTATTTATAACCCCTCCCCATCTGCTTCATTAGCTATATCACCGCCAACTGACTAGTGAAAGTCAATTAAAGCGTCGGGGGGAAACTGTTTATACTCGATTCCTTGTTCTACTCCTTGATTTGAGACACTCGCTCAAGTGTGGAAGCTGCATGCAGAGGAGTGGGTGCGCGCAGTCGAAAAAGAGGATGAGGATAAATACCTCGCCATAAATCGTGGCAAGCCGTCTCATATTTACACGCAAACAATCCCCTAAAAATAAACATACCAATTTACACGTTTAAATGTTTACGAAATGCAATTATTTAAATGTAGGAGGGAATACGACAGAGGAAAAGGAAGGGAATATAGAGAGGGCCGATCTAGGACCCGTCTAAATGGTTTACCCCTATAGTAATCTTAGCACATGGAAAATAAAAAAACTGACACCAGATCAGTGTACCCTCTGCGGCCCGTTCCATACCACACCAATCGGGACGTACACGATAGAGAGGAAATCGTGTTCCTCGCCAGTCCGTACACGCCACTAGAATTCACTGAACATACTGCGAGAAAAAGAACGGTGATAAAAAGAAGGCTAGGAGAAAGAGAAGGTGGAAGCAAAGAAGGGCTTAAAAATAMATTTGGTTGGGAGCGGAGGACGCATTGGTTCGCAAGGAGAAGATTAGTGATTCAAARCATTTCCTAACATTTTCTATATTCGGCGAAGATAGAAGTATCGTTAGCTAGCTAGCGGAATGTGTAGCTAGCTAATTAGCAAGGAATTAGTGTTTTTGTATTTACTTGGTTTACATGTTCTATTTTGACTATTTTTCTAACGCTAGTAATCGTGTGAAATGTGCACGAGCCACACATGGTCATGGTGTTATATATTGATTAGACAATAACAATCTTGCTAGCGGTACAATACATTTGGCCAATAAGACCAGCTACAATCAGCTATTTGCACATTCAAGGAATAGCATTCCTTATCCCAGAATAGGGAAGAAGTCAACGTTTTTTTTTTTTTTAATAGCTAGATTTGTAAGTGTAGACTAGCTGCCGTCCAATGTTAATGTCGACCGACGTCGCATCCATAATGTTACCCGTTTCTCGGGGAATGATGGACCGGGAAAAGGACATTGATACAGCAACTGGACCCCACGCGAACACGACCGGGGGTCCAGCAGCAATAGTCCGGGGAATGAAACGAGGGGATCCTGAGCAAACAGCTGCAGCTTTGACCGAATTAGCAGGAGCAGAGTGCAAACGGCCAAGGATAGACGGGACGGTGGGTGTTGGTGACATTGGACAGGTAAGGAGTAGAACATCAACAAATGAAGCCAAATTGCTGTTTGTTTCCGTTCAATGTGCTGTTGTCATTGAATGCGTGCAACATTGTTACCCCTGCATTAAACGATTTCATTTCAATATCACGCTAACGTTACGTCTATTGTTTCAAGAACATCAGTGGGTCATGATTCTGCTGACAGGCAGGCCCACCTATCAAAAGCATGCCTCGTCGCATCAACTGCAGTAACGAACGTGCAGTAGAATTACAATCTAGGTACTAAACGTGTCTTGCACATTGTTATGTGCTCTTGGCAGCTAGACTAGCACCATGATTATGACCGAGGCAAAGGTAATATGATAGCCCACAGCTTCTCGACAATGACAATTAAGCTACAGCATATATCCGACGATACATAAAGGCCTTTCATGCATTTACGTGCACTGCAGATATGTACACACTGATATTCCCGCCTTTACCATTATGGTCTGTCTTTGTCGTTGGACATCACATCAAAGCCACCGATACAGGAGGGAACCCGCATTGGGAACAGTAATTTGTGCCAGTCCCCCTGGTCTGTGATTGGAGTTAGGTGCTAAAAAAGGAGAGAGACAGGGGGTTGGGGGAGGGGTCARTATGGGAGAGACAAAGAACAGACCCCTATTCGTGAATAAGGGAGTAGGAAGGAAAGGGGCTTTAGGATACCTTGCCTCTAGCTATGGGCCTCTCCATGACTTGACTGCTGATACAGCATAGCAACAGTGCTCTGCTCTTCGGCTAACCAGTGATATTACACGCACATACAGTATCTGTAAGCATCATTGAAAATAGCTGACATAGTGTTTTTGTTTGAGGCAGCAGTCAAACATGGTTTTGGGTCAGCTGTGGATAATTGAATCCTGGGGATTGGGAAAATGCTTCAATTGGTACTGCTGCATACCTATTGCAATGACAAATGGGCAGGCCATGTGTCTCACACCATATAATGGATGAATGGTGATGACAAAAGGTTACGTGTAGATGGTGTGACAATGAGAGGTGCAACAGGAACTCGCTGTCAATCACTTATATTGAACTCCTGCCATTGTGGGTCAGGCTGGAAATACGCCCACAGGAGAGAGGGAGGAAACAGGAGGATAGAAGGCAGMATTTACAGTATGAGAGAGAACATTTTAACACGAGAGAAGGAGAAAGTTGTAGAAAAATCCTCTAAGCAGCTTAGGTTTGACAATAACTAAGGGTAAACATTAGGAAATTACAATGGTGTGCTTAATGTTATTAGACTGGATTACATCATCCAGTCCTGTAGGTGACACCATGTTCAGTGCTGAGAAGATGAGTTCACTAAATATTTTTGGTGCGGCGATAGATAGCTATTTGGTATTCATTGCTACCCAGAGGACAGGATGCCTAAATCATGGCTCACATATTAAATGAGAGAGGAGTGTCCTCATCTCCATCCTCTTCTTTTGTTTCTGTCATCCTCCCCCTAAGGCATATTTCCAGATTGCTAATTGACTCCTGGTCCATAGAATTTGAMTGTGCACTGCCAGTGAGACAAACCTCCCCACCCCTGCTCACTGTCTCTACCGTCCAATCTCTCTCTCTCTGTTTCCCACTATGCAGTATTGATGTGCCCTAGCCTAGTCCAGCATGATAGTGTACAGTGTGCTGTATATGCCTCCCTCCGGCTCCCCGAGAGCAGATTTATCCTATCGTTGGCAGTAAAGCGGCTTTGTGTCGCGCTAAACGAGATCAAAGCTAATTTAGGAGAGAGCATTAACCAGACTGATCGCTTCAAGGGGAGGAGAGTAAAGGGGGGAGAGAGTGGGCGAGTGTTGAGGGGGAAACTACGATATAAACAACCCATTTAGATGATACAGTTCTGCACAGATAAGCTCCAAAGGTGCAGTATTCTTTGATACTATCAGGTTTCCAGGGAATGTTGACTAGTAATAGTGGGAACATTGGCTGTCATTAAAACCCCAAAGAAAAAAGTAGGACTTATAATGTGCAGCACACTAGTGAACACTCACTAATGGTTGTCACTGAACTTTGAGTGCAATGCAGCAGTGTCACCTTTGACCTTTCACCCCTTGAGATAAGCTCAAAATTCTCTTCAAGATGTTGCTCAACACAACAGTACTCAAACTTTTCCAGACTTTTTTTACAGTCCGCCACTCATTTAATCAGATGCAGGGCCTGCCACTTACACTCACATGTTAACTCTGGACACTGGTTGTTGTTGTCATGTTGTTGTCACCTCCCCTTCTACACCGCTGCCCCCAAACTGTCATATGTACTTCCATCTCCGCCCACGAATGTCTCCCTGTCGGCAACGTTGATTCATCCTGTCTTCTTTCTCCTTATTTTTGTCCCCTCTGCTCCTCAGCGTATCACCAGCGTATCACCAGCGTATCACCCTCTGTCCGACCCCTCCATCCCTTCTTCCCCATCCCCCTCACCCCTCACCATCTGTTGACCTCATGCCATTTTGCCCTCCTCCCTCCACTGCTCTCTTTTTCTGCCCATTTGCTCCAACTCTCAATTTCTTGACTTTTCCTAAAATAGAAAGTGGGGGAGAGAAAAACCCAGCAGAGCGACGCCCTTTAGTTGAGCATACAGAGAGAAAGTCACTGTATGAGGTGTGTCTGTACATTTCTGATCCGTATAGTCTGGAGCCCTGGCCCTCAGAGCAGCCACACCTCATAACTACCCCTCTACTGTAAATGAGTGTAATTAATACCAAAGTGGATGGTACCCTGTTAAATTACTGTCTGTGTCTGCATGGAAGAGGGTGTCATGACTTTCGTTGAGCGTAATAAAAGCTTGAAAAACTTTAGACTCAAAGCAGGCCTGATATGCATACTTGGCCAAAGCGCCATATGCCCCGCAAAAGAAAGTGTGTGTGTGTTTTAACAATGAGTATCAAGTTCAGACCCCCCTCCCCCACCATTTAAGGAAATATAAGTCACATGACATTCTTGGGGTATGAGTCATTGTCTCCATTTCTTGGTCTCTTCTTTTTACTGTATTTTTTACTTCTTGTCTTTCTTAATCCCCACATTCTTCCACCCCTGTCTTTCTCTCCTAATTTCCATCTCACTCTGTTCTTTCTTTTCCCTCCATCCCCCATTCMTCTCCCTCCCCCTTTCCTCCAGACAGATTGATTCCAGATGTTACCAAATTCTTCTCTCCCTCCCCCTGTTCTAACCTAAACTCCTCCCTCTTCATCCTGCCTTTCTACTAGAACAAATAGAGCAACCTTGTTATGTATTGAATCGTGTGGGGTAGTTCTGGTTTCCAAGTGATGCGCTACATTGTTTTTCCACTGTTGGTGCCTTGTCAGAGTTACACACTCGGGTATACATTGCCAGAGACATTGGAGACCTGCGTCCTTTCAAATGTTCAGTGTGTCGTATCTTCATCAGTCCTCCACTGTCCAGCCATTGAAGACTACCAGTGGTTTTACCTCGTGTATTGCTGAATACAGCACTGTCCGTTCGGCGGCTCTCCCACTTTAATGCGGCGCACTGAGGAGTGTGTTCCCCCAGGGGACGAGGCACGAGGGGGAAATTGGTTCCAGATGAAACAGGAAGTGGATAGGGGGAGACAAAGAGAGGGCTGTTTTATGCAGGAGAAGGAGCCCGGACACTGCTGGGCTGAATAGCATACATCTCACCCCTCTGGCATGGATCATGTATGCTATAGTTTGTACTGTCCAGACAGCATCACACATCAATCTGTCACTCACTTCTGCTGCTCACTACTTAAACGCTCTCTGTGCCCCGTCAAGTGTTGTCCCTCTCTACTAGTTTGATTGACCTCATTCCCCTTTCCTTCCTCCTTCCCCTCCCTGTTTTTGTTCTGCCACTCCTTCCCTCTACCACTGCCATGTCTCATTGTGGTGTGGCTGTGGAGCCCCATCCAGGGTTAGTGCAGTAAGCACAGCCAMCACAGCTAGCTTTCTGAGAGGGCATCTCTCCCGTGCTGTCGCCATGGCATCCTGAGTCYGGCCTTTCCCATGATTGGTTGAAAAAATTATAGTAGGGAGGGACCAATTCCCCCAGGAAGCAGGTTGGMGCAGAAGCAGGAGGTTACCTCTGTCTGTTTACAATGAAGAGGCCARGACCACCTTTTTACTACATTACACCAGCACTGGCTGCTCACTGAATGGAAGCTAATAGAGATACTGTATGAATTTAAAATGAGTTGCTGACTCTCGTGTCACATAGCACAAGTACAATGGAAACATATTCACCCTTTTTAACACGTGTAGGATGTTCCACCCTCCTTCCCCTGATTTGAAAAGGCCGGAGTCTTGTTACTCTGCCTCTTTCCCCTGCACAGTGTACTGCTAGCATATCAGATGGGATCGCTGGAATCCTCTCTCCTTACTGTTGTCAATATCATTGTTTGGTTTAACTTTTCCCCTATTGCTCTATCCCGCCCCCTTTCCCCAGTTCTTTTCCCTCCTCTTACATTGCCATGAACAATGGGTCTTCTGCCAGAGGGAGAGGGAGGGGTGACAGAAATAATCTAATTAGAAGTAATTACAGATCAATTAACCACAACACTAGATTCTGGGGCATGGACAGGGGAAGAGTCCGTTCTTTTTGTTGTTGCGGAGTGCAATTTGTTTTGTCMGCTGAATAAGGACCTGGCCTGGCTGCAGAATGATTCACCAGCTGCTCTACYTGGTTGAGGCAGCGCTCAGGGTCTAAACCAAAAGAGTCATCATGTTAACTGTTAACTTGCATAATCCTTTGAAATGTGCCCCCTTAATTAATTTCCCTGCTTCTTTCCTGCACCATACGTATTTTCATAAATGTATTGGTCTGTAGGGTATACAGCTAGGCCTGGGAACTGCCAGGGACCTCACAATACAATATTATCACGGTACTTAGGTGCCGATACGATATGTATTGCGATTCTATATGTGTTGCGATTCCAAACATATTGCTCACCATACGTCTGCTGCAGAGGGACTAGAGAGCCATGAGAAAACAAGTTTTGATAAAACTGCTGAAAAGAAGCTGGAGAACAAGCTTTGAAGAAAAAATACTGGAGTATTGGTGCAGGTACAGCACACTAGTACAAACATAATATTGCGAAATTGTCAAATGATGCGATCGGCAAAAAGGATATCCTGATATCTTACTGTATACATTTTCCCCCCATCACAAGTAACAGCTAGGCTGTTTCTCCTCTGGAGCATATTACTTTGTTTGGGGTGAAGATGGGAGCTGAAAATCGACTTCACTGCAAAATGTTAGACTCAAAATGTTGAATCACATCACATTTTCCAAACCCTTAACTCTCTTTTTTTTTTATTTTTTTTTATAGAACAACGACCCTTTAACRCCAGGTTTCCTTGGATACCCACCTCACAGCCAGGTAAGAGTACCATCTTACTGAAGTCTCCTTTAATTTAGGTATAATTGATGGATGTATCATGGAGTTTCATGAAACACATAGTACTTCAGAAGACCCAACACGAACATAGCCTACAGAAACTGTGACGACATTTTCCACTCTGAATCAATTTGATCTGCCTGGCTGCTGTGCACACTTTTCCACAATCCACATTCCCCTGCTCTCTTTCCCCTTCTCTCTCTAATTTCTTGTGCTCTCCCTCCATATTGAGTGGTGGGAGAGCACAAGAAATTAGAGAGAGAAGGGGAAAGAGAGCAGGGGAATGTGGATTGTGGAAAAGTGTGCACAGCAGCCAGGCAGCTGTCTAAGGCACTGCATCTCAGTGCAAGAGGCGTCACTACAGTCCCTGGTTCGAATCCAGGCTGTGTCACATCTGGCCGTGATTGGGAGTCCCATAGGGCGGTGCACAATTGGCCCAGCGTCGTCCGGGTTTGGCCGGGGTTTTAAATATCGGTTCCAGTAATGAGTTCCTTATGTGCGCCAGACAGGGCTGTTTCTGAGAGTCTCTTATCTGCCTGGGAGCAGCAGCACAGTGCTGTGTCTTRTGTCTGTTGTCATGGCTGAGATGTGAGTGCAGGTCTCTGGCAGAGCCACAGGAGGGGGGTGTTGGTCTGCCTGCCTGCCCTCCCACTCCTCTCCTCTCAACATGATGGGTCTCCACAGCTTTATCTCCATTATGTGTTTTTTCCTCCAACGTGCGTTCCTCTACCCCTGCCATCTCCTTTCTTGGGAATGCAGCTCGCTCGCTGCTTGTGCTYGAGAGAGGGGGAGGAGGGGTGGATGGAAAGTAGAAGAGGCAGGAGAGAGGAGGGGAGGATAGAGACTGAAGCACGTGAGCCACCATATTGAAGTTAACCTTTCTGTGGTGAGGTAATATATAGGTTAGACCAGTGGTATTCAAAGTTGGGTCGGGACCCGAAGTCGGGGAACTGCAGTGGGTTTGCCAAAATATATATTTTTATAAAAATTAAGAGTGCCTGGTATATTGTGCATAGTTTATTGTATAGGACAATATACAAATGTTTTTGTATTTAAAAAACAACTGTTTTTTAAATACAATTTTATTGAGTAAATGTATTTTGTTTTTCTTTTAATTTTGATAAGAGATGAAAATGTAATGAATTGAAGATTATTTGTTGATGTAAAAATAATTTGACCAATGTTAGATTTGGTGAGAAATCCCTGRGAAACAAATGGGGATGCCAGAAATTCTTGCTGAGGGAATTGGGTCCCAGCTGATGAAGTTTGAATACCATTAGAAACGTCTGAAATAACAGTAAGGTTGTTCAAATAGTTAGGTTCTCATGTGTTTGTTTGGATCATAACTTACTTATTTGATTCAAGACTAGTCAAATATACAACAAATGTTTTAACTTATTTAATGCTAGCTAGTTCTTAGTGATGTAATCGGGTACACATAGGAGTTGAGCTGGTTGTCATGCAAAGGGTTGAGGAGTTCCTATGAGCTGTTCTGTGTTGGTTGATCTGGCTGTAGGTTTGTCTGTGTCAATAGGGACAATGTTTATGCATGGTGGCTTAGCCGAAACCCTCCGTATTTTGTTTTGTCTGGAGGTTGGTAGGATCCTGTAGTATGAGTCTAGTGCCCCTCATCACGTTTAGGCTACAGAAGCCATGATGGTCCTAGTCAGTCACTATACAGTGACCACACAGCGCTGTATCTGCCTCTGATGATATAGAAAATAATAGGTTTGACTGTGTGGTCAGTAGTGTGTTGTGCGTTGTGCAGTAACATCCATACCTAAGGACCAAAATGGAAATAAGCCTTCTGGCTTTATTGTGTTTTCATCCTTGAATTTATATGTATGTATTTTTGTCTCAAATCAAATGTTATTCGTCACATGCTTCGTAAACAACAGGTGTGGACTAACAATGAAATGCTTACTTAGGGGGCCCTTAATAATTTTTTTATTGAACCTTTATTTAGCTAGGCAAGTCAGTTAAGAACAAATTCTTATTTACAATGACGGCCTAGGAACAGTGGGTTAACTGCCTTGTTCAGGGGCAGAACGACAGAATTTTACTTTGTCAGCTCGGGGATTCGATCTAGCAACCTTTCGGTTACTGGTCCCAAAACACTATAACCACTAGGCTACCTGCCACCCAAGATAACATTGGCAGAGGTGGGATTCGAACCCACACCTCCAGAGAGCCTAGAGCCTAAATCCAGCGCCTTAGACCACTCGGGCACGCTACCCAGTTTAATAACAATACAGAGAAAGACAATTGAGAAATAAAATTAAAATAAAACATGTAATAATAGATACAAAATGAGTAACAATAACTTGGTTATATACAATGGGTGCCAGTACTGAGTCGATGTGCAGGGGTATGAGGTAATTGAGGTAGATATGTACATATAACTAGGAATTAAAGTGACAGATAATAAACAGTAGCAGCAGCGTATGTGCTGAGTCAAAGTTAGTGCAAAAAGGGTCAATGCAGATAGTCCGGGTAGCTGTTTGGTTAACTATTTCACTAACTATTTAGCAGTCTTATGGCTTGGGGGTAGAAGCTGTTCAGGTTCCAGACTCGGTGCATCGGTACTGCTTGCCGTGCAGTAGCAGAGAGAACAGTCTTGGGTGGCTGGAGTCTTTGACATTTTTTTGGGGCCTTCCTCTGACACCGCCTGGTATAGAGGTCCTGGATTGCAGGGAGCTTGGCCCCGGTAATGTACTGGGCCGTACGCATTACCCTCTGTAGCGCCTTGCGGTCGGATGCCAAGCTGTTGCCATACCAAGCGATGATGTAGGCAGTCAAGATGCTCTCAATGGTGCTGCTGTAGAACTTTTCTTAGGATCTGAGGGCCCATTCAAAATCTTTTCAGCCTCATGAGGGTGAAGAGGTGTTGTTGTGCCCTCTTCATGACTGAGTTGGTGTGTTTGGACCATGATAGATCCTTAGTGATGTGAATACCAAGGAACTGAAAGCTTTCGACCCGCTCCACTACAGCCCAGTCGATGTGAATGGGGGCGTGCTCGGCCCTCCATATGCTGTAGTCCACGATCAGCTCCTTTGTGTTGCTGACTTTAAGGGAGAGGTTGTTGTCCAGGCATCACACTCATTATAAGCTGTTTCATCGTCTTCGGGGATCAGGCCTACCACCGTTGTGTCGTCGGGAAACTTATTGATTGTGTTGGAGTCGTGCGCAGCCACACAGTTGTGGGTGAATGGGGTATACAGGAGGGGACTAAGCACGCACCCCTGAGGGGCCCCCATGTTAATGGTAAGCGTGGTGGATGTGTTGTTGCCTACCCTCACCAACTGGGGGTGGTCCGTCAGGATATCCAGGGTCCTTAGCTTAGTGATGAGCTTGGAGGGTACTACGGTGTTGAACGTTGAGCTATAGTCAATAAACAGCATTCTCACGTAGATGTGTATTTTGTCCAAGTGGAAAAAGGCACTGTCTGTGGATCTCGTCAGGGTGGTATGTGAATTGGAGTGGATTCAGGATGTCTGGGATCATGGTTTTGATGTGAGCCATGACCAGCCTTTCAAACCATTTCATGGCTACAGATGTGAGTGCTACGAGACGATAGTCATTTAGACAGGTTACCTTGGCATTCTTGGACACAGGGACTCTGGAGGTCTGCTTGAAACAAGTTGGTATTACACACCAGGTCAGGGATAGGTTGAAAATGTCAGTGAAGACACTTGCCAGCTGGTCAGCGCATGTATGCGTCCTGGTAATCCGTCTAGCCTTGCAGCCTTGTGAATGTTAACCTGTTTAAAGGTCTTACTCACATCGGCTATGGAGAGCGTGATCACAGTTGGTGCCCTCACGCATGGTTCAGTGCATAGAAGGCATTTATAGCTCGTCTGGTAGGCTCACTTCACTGGGTAGCTCGTGGCTGGGTTTCCCTTTGTAGTCCGTGATAGTTTGCAAGCTCTGCCACATCCGACGAGCATCAGAGCCGGAGTAGTACGATTCGATCTTAGTTCTGTTTTGATGATTTTGCCTGTTTGATGGTTTGTCGGAGGGTGTAGTGGGATTTCTTATGTGTCTGGGTTAGTGTCCCGCACCTTGAATGCATCAGCTGTAGTCTTTAGCTCAGTGTGGATGTTGCCTATAATCCATTGCTTCTGGTTGGGATATGTACGTACGGTCACTGTGGAGACGTCATCGATGCATTTATTAATGAAGCCAGTGACTGATGTGGTATACTCCTCAATACTATCGGACGAGTTCCGGAATATATTCCAGTCTCGTTAGTAAAACAGTTCTGTAGCTTAGCATCTGCTTCATTGGACCGCTTCCGTATTGAGCAAGTCACTGCTACTTCCTATTTGAGTTTTGCTTYTGAGCAGGAGTTCGGGGGATAGAGTTATGGTCAAATTTGCCAAATGGAGGGGGAGGGAGAGCTTTGTTATGCATCTCTGTGTGGATTAAAGGTGATATAGAGTTTTTAGCGCCTCTAGTTGCACAGGTTAAATGCTGGTACAAATTGTGGAAGACAGATTTCAGTGTTCCTGCATTAAAATCACCGGCCGCTAGGAGCGCTGCCTCTGGATGAGTATTATTTGCTTATGGCCTTATACAGTTTGTTGAGTGCAGTCTTAGTGCCAGCATCGGTTTGTGGTGGTAAATAGACAGCTAAGAGAAAATATAGATGAAAAGTGTCCTGGTAAATAGTGTGGTCTGCAGCTTATCATGAGGTATTCTACCTCTCCGTCTGGACCAGCCTGCTACTTTTAATAGTCGAATAAATTCAATCTACTTAATTAGTAGAGCTATGTATTGTTTGTTGGTATGTAGGAATGCATGCATTGGCCTTCAGATTAATATTGCCGTATCGATATATAATCCATCATGGACAAGAAAATATTGATTAGGACTATTGCATCAGCCCAGAATGCCCATATCAGTGCATCCCTATATGCATGGCCTTATGATGATCTGTGTTTGTGGGGGAGGGGCATTGTTTGAATGTATGTGTGTGAGAGTGTGATGGAAATAGCCCTTTGTTTGAAAGCATGTGTGTGTTTGTGTGCCTGCCAGGGTGCACAATAAATATGGCTGTGCATCTGTGTGTTTATCAGTGTGTTCAGTCTGTGTAGTTAATCCTTAGATCATCCCCCATTCATCCTCTCATCCTCCTCACTTACACCCTAATCCCGTCATCCATCGCTCTTTCCCCATCCCTTTATCCTTTTATCTCTATCCCGTTATCTCTCGCTCACATCCACTGCCTCTCTCAGCCTCTCGCTTACCCCTTTCCCACCACCTCCCATCACCTCTTTTGGTCCCTCTCTCCCTCCATCCCGCTCTCCATCTCTCTCTCCCCTCTGTAGTAGCCAACCTCAGCAGATGTCTGCATACTGGCATAGACGTTTTGCAGTCAGGGCAGAAAAGGGGAGAAAAAAATAAGAAGTGCAGGGGAACTGCACTCCTCTCTCCCATCGAACCCCAACAGTACTGTAGTGTAGGAAATGAAAAGGCGCAATGCAGATTAATAAATATACATGTTGTGAAGGTGTAGAATTGGGCCGTAGCAGTTTGAAGCTGTTTCCTCTCTGGGTAATGAACATGGGGAGGTGAGGGGGAGCTGCCTGCCTGCCAGCCTAACATGGGGTTGACAAGCTGCCATCCAATAAATAAATGATTTAAAAAAAAAACTGCAATGCAGTGGGTAGCGTTACAGTGTGAAACGGAGCGTCTTCTACTCAGGGCTGCCAAACAGCAGCTCCTTCCTTCCTAACCTGTCAGTACCTAGCCWGAGAGGGGAGGGGAGGGGATGGAGAGACTGATGGATAGGAGGGACCCAGCCAGGCTCACAGAGAGGGAAAGTTTGAAGGGGGATGGAACATGCAGAAGCCATGACCGAGCAGAGCAGGAGAGGTAGTGTGAGTGAGAAGTGACACACGTCAGAGGAAGAAGAGAAGAGACTCGAGCTGTCAGAGGAGAGAACTGACAAGGGGCAAACAGAGAAGAGGGGGAGAGTGACAAGGACACAAGGCTTGTGTGGTGCTAAGGGAAGGGGGAACACTGGCGGAGAGCGAGGGAGAATTTGAATCTGTGAGAGACGTGGACAGAAGGTGCTTCCCGGTGGATGGTAACAGACCACATTCAGAGCGGAATAGAGAGAGAGGAGAGACTCTTCCTTCCCGTGCAGACAATGATGGGGCTGTACTATCCTGCGGTGTTGCCGGTGAGTTCATGTCATAGCCAGTTTTCTGTACGCTCCTATCCGGTATAGCAGGTTTAGACCTGGAACATCTAAAGAACAAAATACTTTGCTCTTTTCTACATGTTTTGGAAAAATATGCAGTTGATTCGACTGATGTTTACCTAGCTAGTTTTGATACGTTGCATAAGGCAAGGCCTCAGATTACTACATGGAGTTATACTGTTGTTTCTCTTTTACAACAAATACATGCACATAGCCTAGACATTGAGGAACGCTCAGTGTTTTGTGACTAGTATTGTGTAACGACTTATGTAACGTAACTTGTTTTTTATCATTTAAATATGTAGATGTGTTACTGGCAGCAAAAGGGGTTAACTGTGTTCATGTTCTAATGAGCCTGGTGCCCCAACATGTTCTGTGGTCCTGTCTGTGCTTCAGGGCCCTCAAGGAGGTCCAGGCTTCTGCAAATGTCTCTGTAAATTAGCAGTGTTGAGCTGTGTGTATGTCGCACGTTGCGGCCATGCTGACTGTACAGAACATCATGTTAGTCCAGGGGGTGCGGTGGAGGCTGTTGGAATGAGAAGGGGGTGCGGTGGGGGCTGTTGGAATGAGAAGGGGGGGCGGTGGGGGGCTGTTGGAATGAGAAGGGGTGCGGTGGGGGCTGTGGAATGAGAAGGGGGTGCGGTGGGGGCTGTTGGAATGAGAAGGGGGTGCGGTGGGGGGCTGTTGGAATGAGAAGGGGGTGCGGTGGGGGCTGTGGAATGAGAAAGGGGGTGCGGTGGGGGGCTGTTGGAATGAGAAGGGGGTGCGGTGGGGGCTGTTGGAATCAGAAGGGGGTGCTACAGCAATTCTTTGTTGTCTTCCCAGCTGTCTTTGCTGTTAAACCCCTCCCCTTCTGAGTGAAAGAGACAGGTGCCAAGAAACAGTTGTGACTCTTTCCCCTCAATCCTTCTCTGTTGGTACAACCCTGCCTCCCCTTTCCTCCCGCCACAATACTGGATGGTCTGGATGGGGTGCTGGGAGGTTCTGTGCTCTGGGTGCTGATTGGACAGTTAGCAGCAGGAATCTACCCAGGTGCTTTTAACTCCAGCACATGCATTTCTAGGGCTGTGTGACTTGGAGCTCGACCCTCCCCTCTCTCCCATTTCTCTGCTGTTTCTCTTCCCTSAGGCATCAGCAGCTGTTACCTAAACCTGTTTTTCTCCTCAAACGGCATGGGCAGCCAAATTGAATGGGGGGGTTCAAGTGTGAATGGATTTTAAAGGTGTCACCAATCATCCACTGTCCCATGCGATCAGAGAGAAGTGAGGTTAAGAAAATGCCTTCTTTTAGTTGATTCATTATAACCCAGATTTAAAGTGTATGCGTGTGAGTGCGTTTGGGTTATAAATGCTGTTTGCTCCCCCATCAATTTAACTTACAGCTTTGCTATTAAGCAACCAAGCAAAGTGCAAACACCGCAACCAACCGTATGAATGTCGGGTTCTGAGAAATGGCATGATTGTGGTGTATTTTGCTGCCTCACCTCCATTACTGCAGCCACCCTGCTTGGTTTAGAGAGGGAAGGCAGGGATTGAAAGTATTTTGCGGAGCCCCACCCAAGTGTTCGCCCCCCAGGGGTAAGAGACTTACCTGCTGCTTCACATTTGCACCAACCAAACTGCTGCAGAACTGGCAGACAGTATTACAGCACTAATGCACTCTGAGACATCTGTCTCCACTACAGGCTTACTGCTGCTGCTCACTGCCCATCTAAACCTGCAGTACTGACAATCCAGCTGGCTCAAGGGACGTGCAGAAAAGCATTGAGRTTTGAATAGACAGCACAGCAAGTATGTTAATTTGCACACATGCACTATTGTGACTGACAGAAACAATGGCCAGTTCTGCTGCAGTGCAGTGTTGAGTCTCAGAGGCTCCTTAAGCCCCTTCCCCCACTATCGGCTGACGGAGCTGGTTCAGTTCAATGGACACATGGCGCAGCAACGTTTATTCTCTTGCCTTCTTCTCTGGGCTGAAAGAGAAGACATCCTCACTAGTGTTGGTGACTGACTCAATCAAATATTGTGAGGAAACTTTAACAGCGATTGGGCATGGATGTTAATCCTCTCAAATACACTGATTCGTACCCCTACAGCAGGCTAGGTCTTAGGGTGCTGGGTTGTTTCCCTCTGCAATTAGCTGCATAGAGCAGCGTTTCATAGAGAGACCGAAGSATTAGGAGGGTCATGTCAGTGAACTTGGCAAAGGTTAAGTGTCAGGGAGGAGGTTTGCTCCTCCACCATACCAGACATCTTTCAGAGTTTTGGGACCGTGTATGGCCACCATGGTGTTGGTGCCGTAGTGGACGTGGCTCACGCTGGGCCGTCTGTAGGAGTATATYATGYGGAGGCTGCTGAGGGAAGTCTTTTTACAGGTGTCCTGTGAGACGGGTCCAGCCAGGCTTTCAGAATCAGTGTGGTACGGCTGAACKTCCAACTGGCCTTGCATGGTCCCATCCTTCATGGRCGACAACAACCTCTGATCTCTTTGATGCCTTTATGTAATATTGACTGAGTCAGTGAATACAATAGCCTGTACTACCACCGGACCTGTAGAAACTGACCAACTCTTTTGTTAAGAGTCRAATGCTCCGTTACCCTTAAATGAATTGCCATGTGTTATTTTGCTTGTGGTGCCTGTAGGGTTTAAGCCAATTAGCTGTTAATGTACCGTGGAGGGATAGGCTGTATATTATGTGTCGTGATTTTCATTGGTTGACAACCCTGAAGGAGTGACAGGGTTTCAGTTTATAGGCGCCCTTACATGGAGATGGGAGGCGGCTACAGCGCTATGCTTGACTGGCTCTTGGGATCCGTGGGTCACGTTTCATAGCGGCGGTGGCTTTGACTGACTTGGGGGAGGCGGGGCGGAGGTAGAAACCCTCGTCTGGATTTCATCAAGCGAGGAGGGAGAAAGAAGGAGAGGAAAAAGGAGAGGGAAAGCAAATCTATTTCTCCAGCTGCAGAAAAAGGAAGAGGAGCGTACTACTGCAGTGGAGAGAGAGGGGGGAAGAGGAGCGTACTACTGCATTGGAGAGAGGGGGGGAAGAGGCGGCATATTTAATGCAAAGCAATGCGTCACAGTAGGCTGTAGATTAGATTAATAGTGGTCATTCAGTTATTCATTCATGATACACGGATTGGGATTAGAGTAACTAGCTGGTTAAAGAGATTACTGTAGTCTACTAACACTCTTCACTGACTGTCTACTGTACTGTGCAATTTAATTCAAATMATTTCATTACGCTGCAGTCACTGCACACATTTTAACACACGCACTCTCGCAACGTTCGCTGAATATTTTGACCCACATTGCAAGCCCTCTCTCTCCCRCCGGTCCTCTTGGTGTATGGAAAAACCTATGGTGTCTCAGGTAACACTTCTGTACTACCGCTGTCGAGTGTGTAGAGAAAGAGGGATGCAGAGTTTAGCCTATCGTAATTCAGATGGTGCATTTAATGTGTCATACCTTCATGCACAACAGTAAATCTGAACTTATTTTGTATGGGTACCTTGTGGTCAAATGAGATTTGTTATGCTTAGACTATTTTATATTAATTCCTGCATTGCCTTTGAACATCACCTAGTGGCTTACTAGTGAGTTATGATATTGTATACAAATATACATGTGAAATATTATACAATTTCACCTTACAACCCCCTCTGTCTCTTGAAATTTGTAAACAATTTGATCATTCAGTTTCCGTTTTTAATACAATGTTTTTCCACATGATTTCATTCTTTCCTTTTTGCAACACAGAATTACTCCCTTTTTATAATAGCGTCTCTTCTATCTCTCCCTCTCTTCTCTCCTTCTCCTCTCTCTCTCCTCTCTCTCTCCTCTCTCTTTTCTCCCTCCTCTCTTCTCTCCCTCTCCTCTCTCTCTTCTCTCCCTCTCCTCTCTCTCTCCCTCTCCTCTCTCTCTCCCTCTCCTCTATCTCTTCTCTCTCTCTCCTCTCTCTCTTCTCTCGCTCTCTCTCGCTCTCTGCCCTGTGTGTGAAATACTGCCATTTAGGGCAGTGTTACTGTTACCTCTCAGTGAGTGTGGCAGGAATGTCCCGTTGACAAGTGGGTTGAGTACTACCAGCCCTCAGCCAGTACCTTCTCTCTACTATTTAGCTTTGTCCACCCATCAGTGGATACCAGTGAGTAGCCTAAATATCCATTCCAGTACTCACATGATCGAGATACTGTACTGTTAGAAACACCCACTTCACTTCCACCCCTCCCCCARCCTCTGAGCCTCCAACACAGATTTGGATTTGGTCACTGTGACTCAGATGATGAGAAGCACCCTTTACTTCCTGGTTCCAGGCTTCTACGTGTTTATGGATGACATGTCTTTACAGGAGGAAGAATCCTCCTTCATTTAATCATCCTCCCTGTTTTATGCAGGACTTATGTGCTATTGTTATTATTAAGTTAATGACATTGTAATGAATGCAGTATGCAGTCAGCCTCARAAGCGATTCATATGGACCAGAATACATAAGGAGAGGCTGGTGGAATATAGCACTAGAACAGTTTTCCATCCTGTTCGGAATTAAACCTACTTTTGTTGCACTCGTTATCTTGYAGGCACAGAACCGAGAGCTCAGTCCTCCTTATCAAGTAGAGGGGATTTAATAGTAGCCGGGACGGTTCTTTTTCACTGTCGTTTCAAGATGAGAAGTCTGCAGTCTCTGGGATTTGTGAATCCTCATTTGCTTTACTGCCCTGCAACTTAGTTTCCCTGGTAATTAAAAAGGCTGTCTGGAGCCTGGGTGTCGCCTCGCCCAGGCCTGACTGGCTGGCTGGCCGGCTGACTGACTGGCCCGTTTTAATGGTATTGGATGCTGTCATCACGCCTGGAAGGCCACGAAGCAGTTTCATGGCCTGAAACAAAATGGCGCCCCCCCCCATTCCTCCTTCCCTACAAGCTTTGCTCTTTCTGAGCACAGTTGGGGTGTTTTTGAAGTTATTACAGGATGTCCTTGAGTGTGTGACTGAAGAGTGCTATATCACAGTGTCACCATATAACTGACACCTTTTTTAAAATCGTGACCGGATGGCGCTACAATCCATTACCGTGCTTATGAAGACAGCATAGTAACAGTGCTGTGGCATTGGCCTGGAGCCGTCTCCCAACTCAACTGGTTATGATATGAATTCATATCAAGTGTAACTAAAAAGGATGCCAGTATCTGTTCACAGGGTATTTTTATAAATATTCTCTGGATATGCGTGTACATGGATAGTGAGCAGGCTTGTGTAGCAATGTGTGTGTATCAGATTTTGTGACTGTCAATAATAGATGTGGTTGCAGTGAATATTTCATGGTAGGCTGACTGAAARGCTCTGCTGTCAGAGATATGGAGAGAGAGAGAGAGAGTAGGAGGGAGGGTGAAATTTAAGCTGTGTTTTTAACCCTCGTTCTAGTCTCTCCCTGCCCTCCATCTGCACGGTACAGTACAGTAATGCCTACCAGTATTAACCCTATCTTCTCCTCTCTGTCAGGGTTCTCAAGATTCAACGGGGGGCCAGGAGGGGCTGGTGCCCCCGCCCTTCTCAGCGTTCCCTCCACCACCCCCTCCGCAGAACGGCCTGGGGACAGAGTTTGTCGGTGCTTTGTTTGGTGCTAGTGGACAGGGGCCTTCGGATTCAGGGGCTGGAACAAATGGCTCAGCCGCCACTTCCAACATCTTACCCACCCCGGTGAGTGTTATGGTTGGTTTTGTTGTTAGGCTCACTCTGCATTTGTCCCGAAAATGCTCATAACTACTACGTTTATTCCATTTATCAGCCTCTCCCTTTCCCTCTCTCTCTCCTCTCTCTCCTCTCCCCCAGCAGACAGAAGTGTCTCCAGGTCAGGTAGATGGAGTGGGGCAGTGCGTGGCAGTAGAATTAGCAGGAGGAGTATCCGGGGCTGACTCCGCAGAGGCCAAAGGAACCCCAAAACGACTTCACGTCTCCAACATCCCCTTCCGCTTCCGAGACCCTGACCTCAGGCAGATGTTTGGGGTAAGAATATGGGAACRTCCTTMCTGCACTTTGAGATGAGGAGTAAATCAGTTTAACCCTCCTGTTGTTTAATTGATGGTTGGTGTCAGAGTGGGTGTTGAGAAGAACAAAGGGCCAGACAGTCACAAAGGGAGGAACACTCATMTCCTTTGATTTGCTCTATCACAGGGCCATGAGAGCCACAGAGAGGTAGTCAGTAGTTAGTGAACGAGTGAGGAAAGGAAGGCATGTAGTAACAAAGAAATAGAAAAATAGACAATAGAAGGTAGMTGCAATTTGATTGAATTTATTTTGGTACAATACTGCCTCCTAGTGTGTTGCAGGTGTAGTTCACCCCTGATTGTCAATTAATTACACAGAGTACATAATGCAAGTTGAGTTTTTGTTTGTATCCTAATTTCTTGTGTTTTGTTMATTTTCAGCAATTTGGGAAGATTATTGATGTTGAGATCATTTTCAATGAGAGGGGCTCAAAGGTYAGTGAGATGGTAAACATGTCCTCAGTCCCACCGCTGTGGACATTATGATGAAAAAGTCAAGTGTTCACTGTGTCTCAATGATACATTTTCCAAACACACTGTGTCCTATTGACCTGCACTGATAGTATAAACAACAGGGTAGTATTATGGTTTAAAAAAACTCCAGGCCACTATTGAACGTCTGAAACTAGATTGAAWGTAAGTCAAAATTATAATGGACCTATATTTTCTAATAACTGCAAATAGATTTTGAAAAGCAAATCGGTCCCATGAAAATCTGTGCGGCCCTCCGTTGAATTTTGACATTCCGTTTGCCCAACCCTTCCCTAATCAGTAACAACCGTATCAGTTCTAGAACAAACCGTATAAACCAGTGATTACAACTGTGTACCTGTTCAGTAAATGTGTAATGAAATMAGTAAAACTAGCTAAATCAAAGGGTTTTGATTTTCTATAGAACAACTGGTATGTTTCTWCCACCCCTCTCCTTACGCTGTCTTTGTGGTGCTCCTCTTTCCCCTCTGTCTGTCTACCCCAGGGGTTTGGCTTTGTCACGTTTGAGACCAGCGCCGARGCGGAGAAAGCCCGGGAAAGGCTTCACGGCACGCTAGTGGAAGGTCGCAAGATAGAGGTAATTTAACCCATCTCCTCCTCCTACCATCGTTCCTCTGCCTGTACACTGATTCCGCTAGCTGCCGTCATTTTCCACTGACATGCTCTGATGTGGTCTCTGCTGGTACCCCCCAGATGGGTTGCTGCCTTTTTTCGGGGCGTTTGTCTTGTTTCCTGGTTTCGTTTGGGGCGGGGGGAGAGTTGTAACCTCAAGGCATGCTGGGAAGTTTTTGCTCTCTAAATCGTTTAGGTCTCAGTTCTGTCTTGCACCATTTCTTATTATAGCTTCCACTGCTTTGATTTCAAAATACAATCTAAATCGCCTTTCTCTGTTGCTGGAATCGCGGGACATTAGGGGAACGTGATGAGACGATYATGCATGGCCGATTGTAGCCAGGTTGATCATATCTTAGTTCCTAGTCTAGAATGTTCCTTTTTCCCCCCCGTGCTGCAAAGTGGTAGTGACAAGCTTATGTCTCCTGGCCTCCAGCATGCAGCACAGTGCATGCTCTCCTCTCCTCTCCATCTGTAAAATAACTATGCCATATACTTGATATTAAGCTCCCTCCTTTCACTATCATTTTTTAATGAAGCTTTGGCTCGTATGTGACTGTTTCAGGGTTGSGGAGAAGCTGAGAAGATGCATGTTTTTCTTTGAAATATTGTCCGTTTGCGTGCCAGTGATATCCTACCCATCTCTGGAGCAGATCTATTTTAAGCCAGGTTCTTAGCCAATCACGATTCTGCATGGGCMCCTGCCTCKTTGCTGTGGTTWWCTGTGSTAGTTGTGTCCTGCATGATGGTGATGGCTGGACCCGCTTGGGTTTCATCTGTCAGCTCTCCAACGTCTGGTTCTGAATGACACCTGCATCCAATGGTCTATAAGCCCTACATTTCACCTTCAGTCAATCAGCAAGTTGAATGGATACTGATGGAGCCCAATGAAAACCCGCATCAGTTAAACTTCTATAAATCAACAACCTYTTTGTTTGGCCCTGGCGGTTCTGTAACCTCTGTCTCTGTAGTCTTTGGAGTATCTTCTTGTTTCATGCATGAACTTTATCACTTTAATTGTAAGGAAGTTTCTCTCTCTCCTTCACCTTTTATCATTGCTGCATGTGTGACAGTAGTTGTACTCTCTGAAGCTGTGGCCAGTCCTTTGTAATCAGCATGGGGTCAACAGGAGTGTCTGTCATCAGGTTTGTCTTTGCTTTACTTAGTGCATGGATAGAACAGCCGTACAGACTAGTGCATGGGATAGAAACAGCCGTACAGACTAAGTGCAGGGAGATAGAACAGCCGTACTGACTAGGCATGGGGATAGAACAGCCGTACAGACAGTGCATGGGATAGAACAGCCGTACAGACTAGTGCATTAGGGAATAGAACAGCCGTACTGACTAGTGCATGGGATAGAACAGCCGTACTGATATAGGCATGGGATAGAACAGCCGTACAGACTAGTGCATGGGATAGAACAGCCGTTGACTGATAGTGCATGGGATAGAACAAGCCGTACTGACTAGTGCATGAGATAGAACAGCCGTACTGACTAGTGCATGGGATAGAACAGCCGTTACAGACTAGTGCATGGATAGAACAGCCGTACTGACTAGTGCATGGGATAGAACAGCCGTGACAGACTAGTGCATGGGAAGAACAGCCGTACTGACTAGTGCATGGGATAGAACAAAGCTCGTACTGACTAGTTCATGGGATAGAACAGCCGTACTGACTAAGGGCAAATAAAGGTTGTTCTGTATTTATACACTCATTCAACAGCGAAGGAAAAGCCCAGCATTCCTTTGAGGCAATGCTATGTGACGATTCTTCTTTCTCCTAGAAGTTGTTTGCAACCCTAGCTTTGTCCTTGGMAATATAATTTCAGTTTTTTTTWACTGGCTGWTATTCTAACAAATGTGAAGARYCTAATTWAAAACMGGCTAAGCTTAGAGGCAATGTTCTGACATGYGGAATGGTTAGATGTTWTAATGGCCCCGTACTAGGCTAGGCTTAGATTACACATTGTTTTGCTTCAAATACTACCGTYGTATGTCTTTCAGWMTRRRKWRACARWMTMTTMRMRWMYYYAKWCTGAAAGATATACCATGGTAGTATTTTACCAGATTGTTTTTGAAATCAGGAGTGTGAATATTCTGTTTGCTATCCTTTTGCATGGGATTTATTGGAAGTATGTGTGCATGATAATACTATGGTGTTGTAACATGGCTGTCACTGCAGCACTAGTGCGGACAGTCTGGGATTTCTTGCATGTCTTTTTATATCGGCTATTTTGTTAAGACTAGATGATTTTGGTGATYGTGATGTGGACTTTTGGTTGTTTAGCATGACATCTTCTCAAAGTTGAAAACGCCTACTTTTATGAAGGTCTGTTTATCCATAAAACAAAAAAAGGCAATAGTTGTTGATTGGATTCAATKATTTATTTKATGTTGTTGACTWAAGTCTGTCKGTGCATGGGAATCTGTAGCGATTGTTCTCCTAGCTAGTCAGTTTGGAATCCTAAGTGTGCATGGCTMTTGGTTCTACACAGAGTGTAGTATTGATCTCTGRYGTGYCCTATTCTATTACATCGAAGTGTACTTCTTTTTGTCTGGAATAAAACTCTGCGCTTTGAAGAAGTCAGTTTCCCGTGCGCGTCCAATGTACCCATGTAAGTGGTCCGATTCACTTGTCTTCCTGCTGTTTGTGTCTCCACTCCACACTACTGTGTGTGTCTAAGTCTGCACACACACCATGCATCTCCTCCATCAGTCTGTGTTTGTTTGTGTCCTCCTCATGTCAAAGGGTATTCCACAAAAAGCACTCTAACTAAAGACATTGACATCACCACCCATAGACCTGGGCTCTCCAACCCTGTTCCTGGAGAGCTACCCTCCTGTAGGTTTTCACTCCAACCCCAGTTGCGATGTACCTGATTCAGCCTTTCAACCGTGTAATTATTAGAATTGAGTGTGCTAGATAACCTACAGGACGGTAGCTCTCCAGGAACAGGGTTGGAGAGCCCTCCCGTAGACGCTTAATCAATTTCCAGGCAGTAACAATTATATGCAATCAAAGCAACTCATCACACTGATGTTTTGAAAGTGACATTTAAGACATTTGACTGTGGGATACCCCGACATTTGACGGACAAAGCCCTTTAAGTCTTGTCACCGTGCTGTCATACCACATTTCTCACCCTGAAGTACTGTAGTAACAGCGTATTGAACGTGTAGGTGTGTCTCTCTCACCGTGAAGCATGCCGCTCTTGTTGATGTGTTGGTGTGATGGGAAGTGATTGCTCCGTGGCGCAGAGTTTTAGACAGACATTAGATGCAGTAGAATATGAAGGTGCAGTCTATCACCCCAGTAGTGGTGGTAATGAGAACGAGCGACGTCTCGTCTCCTGGTGCTCTTGAGTCTGCATGCATCTCATCAGACACAGGGTCGCAGAGAGGAYAYCTCCTCACTCAGAGACCAACKATGTCACCACTGCATGAGCCTGAGTCTCTGACTAAAGAGAGAGCTGGGTGTGATAAGGACTAACTTACTGTTCATCTGATCCTGCATGGCTGATCCGTTCTCATTCAGTGATAGATGTACYCTACACTACTGCAGGTGGCAAACCGCTCACAGCCTCCATTTGAAACAGTTCTGTCAGTCTTTTAAAGAAAAGGGTCATGTTCTTCAAGAAAACCAATCAGACTTGATGTTTAATCCTGACATTCCACCTCGGTGTCAACCTAATTGAAAAGGCATRGATTTGGATCCTTTTTCAACARGAGCTCTTTTACTTGAGCTTTAGATGTGAATTGGCTCAAATCAAAAGAAGGCTGTGATAACTCTGCTCCCCAGAACTGTATTACTGCTCTCAATGGGCTGTTTGTGATAAACTGGGTTTAGCTTTGGGTTTAGTCATGGTTGTTGCTTGTTTCAGATACTTTGCATGATTGACAGAGAAAAAGAGGTGAACTTGTGAATGGATTGGTGTGTGTGTGTGTGTGTGTGTGTGTGTGTTTATGTGAGAGGAGGGCAAAAGAAAAGGGGACAGGGAGTATGAACTGTTCCCTTTCCACTCCTCTCTCTTTCTCCCAGACCACAGGCTGCTCCATCTCTCTCTCTCTCCTTCACACTCCCATTCTCTCTCTCTCCTTCACTCTCCCTCTCTCTCCTTCACACTCCCATTCTCTCTCTCTCCTTCACTCTCCCTCTCTCTCCTTCACTCTCCCATTCTCTCCAAGCCAGTCAAGTTTGTCTTCCTTTGTTTCTCCTCTGTCCCTGTGTGACACTCCCCAGTCCTCCCCCTCTTGTCTTGTATATGTGCACCTGTGTGTGTAATACCTCTCGTTGTATTTCCTTTCACATGTTATATTCTCGTCTTTAGTCCCTTAACCCATCCTTCTCTCTTTTTATCCTTTTTTTTTTTCTAAAGTTATTTTGTTGTGATTCATGGCGGAACTAAATGTGCCAAAGTAATTTCTTTATACAATTACCCCCCTCTGCAGATCAAAATATTAATCCTGCCAACGTCGCTTTTACTAAGAATCATTTTACTCTACAATTCACTTAAGTATTTTTACTGCCACTCTTGACTGTGGGAGACATATTTTCAGACGCAATTAAGCCAATCTCTTAATATAAAAGTGGTCGACCTGGTTTTTGTGTCCCTTACTCTTCTCTTATGACCACTATAATTTGCATACGTTGAAAGAAGCACCCCTCCAGTCCGTGTGTCTCTCTAGAAATGGAAAGACGCTCATGCATTGAGCAAAAACTCATTTTGGATGATTTTTCTCTCAAAAACAGTATCACTGCTTTCAACTATTATCCCCATTTTATTTCACATTGGGGGGATTTAATTTATTGGGTTGTTTGTTGGTTTATTTATTTGTTATTATATTTTTTCTGTTTCCCTGATGACTTCTATGTGTGTTGTCAGTCTCCACGGTAACCACTCGCGTGTCCTCACGCTGTTTCTTCGGCAACGGTAAGTTGTGTATATATGACATAATCGCTGATCTGACCCCAACCCCTCCCTTGAAAAAGGCAGTAGATGCAAAATCACACATTGTTTTGAATATTCCTAAAGGAACCGTTAATTTGGTAGTTCCAATCTGTCAATTAGCTTATTGGCAGTAGATGCTGGGAGTAAGATGGACAGTAGTTGCATGCTTTAGTTATGTCCACAGCATCTTTGTATTGTATATTACAAATCAATTTGAAGTATGGTAGCCTAGCATTGTTCTGATCTTCCAGCTATCCAGAGTATAAGTCCCTGTTATGATGGGGCCTGTATTGATAGGGAAGGTAGCAGTGACGAGGCACACACACATAGACAGACAGACAGACATACAGACACACAGCCCATTGACAGCCTGGTCCAACTAGTAATAATAATGGATCCACCCCCCTCCTCTCCTCTCATTAACACCTCCCCGCAATGTCAAAGTTTAATCATCCTCCTCTTTGCAATGACATGGCTTACCAGAACCCATTTGATTAATACTTCATTGTATGTATATTTTTCCTAATGAATTGTTATC
>NC_036860.1:3129116-3212778 GCF_002910315.2 Salvelinus sp. IW2-2015
CAGCCTGGTCCAACTAGTAATAATAATGGATCCACCCCCCTCCTCTCCTCTCATTAACACCTCCCCGGAATGTCCAAGTTTAATCATCCTCCTCTTTGCAATGACATGGCTTACCAGAACCCATTTGATTAATACTTCATTGTATGTATATTTTTCCTAATGAATTGTTATCCCCAGTAATGATAATAACCCATGGCTCTCTGGGAAGCTCCTGTTCAATTGTGTTATCATCCCTTCAGCTGCTTCAGTCAGTGTTAGTTAAGGGGAAAATAAATCTGTCATTATAACTTTTCTTTGTCTCTAGTGTTGGGTGGATTTCAGATTCATGGAAGGGGCTGTGTAAAGGTGCAATATGCAGAAATCGCTTTGCCATTTCCTGGTTGCTAATATTCTAATAGTTAGCCTAATTTCTGTTTATTTGACAAACAAGTGACCTATAGTGTAGAGATTCATTGTACCATTTAAACCGCTGTGAAATATATTTTCAATAATGGAAAAAATATAGTTTTCTTTCAGCTGTTTGAAGTAGAGGTCAACCGATTTATGATTTTTCAACGCCGATACTGATTGGAGGACCAAAAAATACAGATTAATCGACTGATTTTATTATAATTTTGTGATTTAAAAAAAATAATACATACATACATACATACATTTTTTTATATACATATATAGTGACAATTACAACAATACTGAATGAACACTTTTATTTTAACTTAATATAATACATAAATAAAATCTATTTAGTCTCATAAGTAATGAAACATGTTCAATTTGGTTTAAATAATGCAAAAACAAAATGTTGGAGAAGAAAGTAAAAGTGCAATATGTGCCATGTAAAAAAGCTAACGTTTAAGTTCCTTGCCCAGAACATGAGAGCATATGAAAGCTGGTGGTTCAATATTCCCAGTTAAAAACTTTTAGGTTGTAGTTATTATAGGAATTATGACACGTTGACTATTTCTCTCTATACCATTTGTATTTCATATATCTTTGACTATTGGATGTTCTTATAGGAACTTTAGTATTGCCAGCCTAATCTCAGGAGTTGATAGGCTTGAAGTCATTAACAGCGCTGTGCTTCAAGCATTGCTAAGAGCTGCTGGCAAAACTCAGTAAAGTGCTGTTTGAATGAATGCTTACGAGCCTGCTGCTGCCTACGTCCCGTGTGGCTCAGTTGGTAGAGCATGGCGCTTGCAACGCCAGGGTTGTGGGTTCATTCCCCACGGGGGGACCAGGATGAATATGTATGAACTTTCCAATTTGTAAGTCGCTCTGGATAAGAGCGTCTGCTAAATGACTTAAATGTAAATGTAAATGTACCACCGCTCAGTCAGACTGCTCTATCAAATATCAAATCATAGACTTAATTATAATAAACACAGAAATACGAGCCTTTGGTCATTAACCTCTCTTGGGTACGTGCGACGTTAGCGTCCCACCTCTTCAACAGCCAGTGAAACTGCTGGGTGCCAAATTCAAATACAGAAATAGGTTTAAAGATTAAAGATTAACTTCTTGTGATCCAAGATTTAAAAAATGCTTTACGGCGAAAGCATACCTTACAATTATTTGAGAACATAGCCCACTAGACAAATCATTACAAACAGTAACCAGCCAAGTAGAACAGTTACACAATTCAGAAATAGAGATCAAATTAAGCCCTTACCTTTGATGATCTTCATATGGTTGCACTCAGCAGACATTCATTTACTCAATAAATGTTCCTTTTGTTCGATAAAGTCTCTATATATCCAAAAACCTCAGTTTTGTTCGTGTTTTCTTCAGTAATCCACAGGCTCAAACGCAGTCAAAACAGGATGACAAAAAAGTATCCGTAAAGTTCATAGAAACATGTCAAACGATGTTTATATTCAATCCCCAGGTTGTTTTTAGCCTAAATAATTGATAATATTTCAACAGGACAATAACGTCGTCAATTTAAAAGGTAAACAAGAAACGCACTCTCTCGGTCTCGCGCATGAAAAAGCTCTGTGACACTTTAGGGTCTACTCATTCAGACTGCTCTTACTTCCTAATTTTTCAGAATACAAGCCTGAAACAATTTCTAAAGACTGTTGACATCTAGTGGAAGGCATAGAAACTGCAATTTGAGTCCTAAGTCAATGGATACTGTAATGGCATTGAATAGAAAACTACAAAACCAACAAAAAAAATACTTCCTGAATCGATTTCTCAGGTTTTCACCTACCAAATCAGTTCTGTTATACTCACACACAATTTTAACAGTTTTGGAAACTTTAGTGTTTTCTGTCCAAATCTACCAGTTATATGTATATCATATCTTCTGGGCCCAAGAAGCAGGCAGTTTAATTTGGGCATGCATTTCAATCCAAAAATTCCGAATGCTGCCCCCTACCCTAGAGAAGTTAATATGGTCAAATGCGGCAACTATCATTTAGAAAACAAATGTTTATTCTTTCAGTGAAATACGGAACAGTTCCGTATTTCAATGAACGGGTGGCAACCCTAAGTCTAAATATTGCTGTTACATTGCACAACCTTCAATGTTATGTCATAATTATGTAAAAGTCTGGCAAATTAATTACCGTCTTCACACAGTTCGCAACGAGCCAGGCGGCCCAAACTGTTGCATATACCCTGACTCTGCTTGCACTGAACGCAAGAGAAGTGACACAATTTCTCTAGTTAATATTGCCTGCGATATTAACTTCTTTTAGCTAAATATATATAATTTCTTTTAGCTAAATATACTTCTGTGTATTGATTTTAAGAAAGACTTATGTTTATGGTTAGGTACATTTGTGAAACGATTGTGCTTTTTTTCGCGAATGCGCTTTTGTTAAATCATCACCCGTTTGGCGAAGTTGAAGTAGGCTGTGATTCGATGATAAATTAACAAGCACCACATTGATTATATGCAACGCAGGACAAGCTAGTTAACCTAGTAATATCATCAACCATGTGTAGTTAACTAGTGATTGTGTGAAGATTGATTAGTTTTTTTATAAGATAAGTTTAATAGCTAGCTAGCAACTTACCTTGGCTCCTTGCAGCCACAAGGTCCTTTTGGCGCTGCACTCGCGTAACAGGTGGTCAGCCTGCCACGCAGTTTCCTTGTGGATTGCAATGTAATCGCCGTCCAAAAGGCCGATTACCGATTGTTATGAAAACTTGAAATCGGCCCTAATTGATCGGCCATGCCGATTAATCGGTCGACCTCTGGTTTGAAGCTGGTGTAGAAAAATGAAAGTAAAGACTCTCAAACTAAGCTTAAGAACGGGAAGCATAGAAATAGCGCACATGGACCAGATCTCCCGTTTCTTAGACTTGCTTTCATTGAGAATGACACATCTGTAACTCGCATTTCTATTTGAATGTGGTCGGGTCGCCCAAAAAGTGACATATTGCAGTTTTAAATCCTAATGCACAAAATGTGGCTCGTCTGCTTTCAGACACACAGAAAGTAGTAAAGAAATTACAGTTACCATTTTCAAACACGTCCCATCAGTTATGCTGATTAGATAGTACAATAATTAATCAACCTGTTTAACCATGTTAAAAATGTTTGTTTTCATGGGAAGTTGGGTGCTATTTTATGATATAATATCAGTACTTGTTGTATTTCCAACTTGTCTAAGTCCTATCAACCAATGTATGGCTGTGGATTGACTGTATTGATCGAATGGAATGTTGGCATATTGGTAGTTAATTAAAAAAGATCTATGGAAACATTCCTCTAAAACTGGCTGGCTTGCTAGCTAACAAACATACAGGGCAGATAAATTCTTCAAATTCATTATTTTATATCAGGGATGGGCACCATGGGTGTAGATAAAATGTTGCTCTTTTAGAGCCAGTTTACTGCAAAAAAATGTTTTTATCTGCAATGGGGCGGGAGAAGATTTTCCAATTTTAGAACAAATTTCATGCACTCTTTTTTAGTTTTAGAGTTAATTACGTGCAATTCTACACATTTTGCCATAAGGTGGAGAGCGATGTTTCCAGTTTTTAATATAATATCTGTGAGACTGTCTAACAAAATCAATGGGGGCCCCCGGGCTCTAATTCGACCTCGACCAAACTATAAGTTTGGATAACTGGCTGCTAGACTAATTTACCAATCTAAAAAATGTTAGCTGACATGGGCTAATTTGACTCACATAAGATGAAAACAGTTGATGCACAAAAAAAAAAAAAAAATGCACCTTGTGTATTCTGCTTCGCAATAGTAAGTTGTGACCCCAACTGAGTCGCCCNGATACCGATTTTTATATATATATATTTGTAATAATGACAATTACAACAGTACTGAATGAACACTTTTATTTTAACTTAATATAATACATATATTTTGTCTCAAATAAATAATGAAACATGTTCAATTTGGTTTAAATAATGCAAAAACACGGTTTTGGAGAAGAAAGTAAAAGTGCAATATGTGCCATGTAAAAAAGCTAACGTTTATGTTCCTTGCTCAGAACATGAGAACATATGAAAGCTGGTGGTTCAATATTCCCAGTTCTTCAAACTTCCCAGTTAAGAAGTTTTAGCTTGTAGTTATTATAGGAATTATGACGCGTCGACTATTTCTCTCTATACCATTTGTATTTCATATACCTTTGACTATTGGATGTCCTTTTTGTTTTTGTTTTTTACCCCCTTTTTTCTCCCCAATTTTGTGGTATCCAATTGGTAGTAGTTACAGTCTTGTCTCATCGCTGTAACTCCCGTACAGACTKGGGAGAGGCGAAGGTCGAGAGCCATGCGTCCTCCGAAACACAACGCAACCTAGCCGCACTGCTTCTTGACACAATGCACATCCAACCCGGAAGCCAGCCGCACCAATGTGTCGGAGGAAACACCGTACACCTGGCGACCTGGTCAGCGTGCACTGCAGCCGGCCCGCCACAGGAGTCGCGAGTACGCGATGAGACAAGGATATCCCTGCCGGCCAAACCCTCCCTAACCCGGACAACGCTGGGCTTTTTTTTTTTTTTTACAGCCCGAATCTCTTTCTAAAGACTGTTGACATCTAGTGGAAGCCCTAGGAACTGCAATAGGGGACGATTTCGCCCTATTATAAAAGTGCCAGCCATTGAAATCAGTGGTATGCTGAAATGATATGCTGGTATGCTGAAAATTTCAGTACTGTTATACTCACAGATATTATTTTAACAGTTTTAGAAACTTTAGAGTGTTTTCTATCCAAATCTACCAATTATATTCATATCCTAGCTTCTGGGCCTGAGTAGCAGGCAGTTTTGTTTTGGGCACGCTTTTCATCCGGACGTCAAAATACCGCTCCCTATCCCAAAGAAGTTAAGAACGGGAAGCATAGAAATGGTGTACATGGAACAGATCTACCGTTTCTTAGACTTGCTTTCATTGAGAATGACAGATCTATAACTCGCATTTCTATGTGAATTTGGTCGGGTTACATATTGCAGTTTTAAATCCTAATGCACAACATGTGGATTGCAGTTTTAAATCCCAATGCACAACATTCAAGCACACAGAAAGTAGTACAGAAATTACAGTTACCATTTTCAAACACGACCCATCGGTTATGCTGATTGGAAAGTACAATAATTAATCAACCCAATCAAGTTGCACTTGCACATAGAATGGTAATTCTCACTCGCGTGGTGGAGGACATGATTAGAACACAGCATTGCTTCCTACAACATGGTGTGTTTTTCCATAGAGATCCTATTCAATTACTAGAGGGGCTATTTCATAAGCCCGCAAAGTTCCAGAATCGGGTAAAATGGCACCCATATTGGTCAGGGAGAAATCCAAACCAGTCTAATTGGAATTAATGGCTAAGGCGTAATCCAGATTTGACTTATGCAGGAAAATTAAAGTAATGCATGTGATATATCACAAATTGTGTAATCGAATTATTGTCCTAAAATATTGTGATATAATTATAAATACAGTTTAAAGGTTTATACACATTTTCCGTATAAATAGCCTCTAAAATATATGTATGTAAACCATACATGTTAAAAATGTTTGTTTTCACAGGAAGTTAAGTGCCATTATATGATATAATAGCAGTACTTAATAATAGCTGTTTTAAGGCTAGTTTACTGCAATTCCAAAAAATGTGCCGTGGTGTGGAGAGAAGATTTTCCAATTTTATAATGAATTTCATGCAATTTTTTTTGTTTTAGAGTTAATTACATGCAATTCTACACAGTTTTTAATATAATATCTGTGAGACTGACTAACAATATCAATGGGGGCCCCCGGGCTCTAATTCGACCTTGATTACTAGAAGTTTGGATAACTGGCTGCTAGACTAACTTACCAATCTAAAAAATGTTAGCTAACATGGGCTAATTTGACTGACATAAGATGAAAACACAACAACATTTTGAAATTGCACCTTGTGTATTCTGCTTCGCAGTAGTAAGTTGTGACCCCGACTGAGTCGTCCCCCCCCCCCACCACCAGTTTCCCAGCCCTGTTTTACATTATCTTATCACAGCACTGGCAAACCATAGTTGACCAACTCCCTGACCAAAATGGTTGACCTTTATTCCAATCATAAAAATATTAATGTCAATTCTAGTATTCTAATTCCTAATTCTATGTGTTTTTCTGTGTTCTAAATGTGAAAGTATACTGCGCTAAAGTGTYTATGCTTTATGTATTTCACATTTTGAAACTTCAGGGAGAATCACTCATGGAAACCGATAGATTAACACAGGGGCACAGGCATTTGTGGGGTGGACACAGGCCCACCCACTGGGSAGCCAGGCCCTGCCAGACCCACCCAATCAGATTGGATTGGTCCTGTTGGCCATTCTGAATTTCTGCAGGCCCACCCACCAATTTCTGGCTATGCCTCTGCATTAACAGAAGGTATAAGATTAATGTCCATTCAGCAGTCATTATAAGTATATCTGTTACAGGAGTAGGTGAAATTGTAATTGTTTAGAAAAGATGGCTCATACATCTGTCCATAGTTTCTCTTCACAATGATAAGCAGCGTTAATCGCGTTGCTCTTAAAGTTTGAGGATTTTTGAAGTTCAAGTAGCGAGCAGTAGGAGGGAATATTATGGAATGCACTTTAAGAGAATACTCAGTCAATAAAGTTTATAACAGCAATAACTTATCTCTCTGTAGTGAGTGCAGTAATGGGATTAACAACCAGGAGTTAAAGCACACAGATACATTCTGTTCTGTGAATTCCTTTATAGAGTAGCCTAATTTCTGAAAAGATATGGGGTTTAACCAACTGTATATAAACACATTGGGTTTAACTGGGTGATCCTTTGGTCTGTCTTTTGCTGTCCTTTTAACTTCTCTTTGGTTTGGTTCTCCTTTATTGAATGGTGTGTGTGTGTATTAGTTTGTGTACTGGTCTTAGTTTGTGACACACAGTAATAATGCCTGGCAGTGTCTTGTATTATTTTATTTCTCTCTTTTTTGGGGTATGAGGATTGCTTTTCTCTCTCTTCTCTCCATCCTTTGGTGCTCTGTCTCTCTATCCCTCCACATATAACTTAGTGAGATTTRTGGGAGAATGGTCACAGAATCTAATTGCTTTTTTTGAATGACGCACCTTGGTATTTGTTATTTTTGTTTTTGAAAAATAATTGTTGATTTTTGTCGTTGCTTATGTAGACGATGTCTATCTCTTCCTTACACCATCTTTGTGTTTCCCTGTTTCTGTATGTGGACTGGCTCTGTATCTATCTCTCTCTCTTTCTCACCTGCATCCCTCTCCTGAACTCCTTACCTGTCCCYTCTGTCTCTGTATGTGTTTGATATGGGAGTGCTGCGATTGTTTTGATTGGTCTCTATGCTGCATCCGACGCTTGCTGATTGGCTGAATTACATTTTTTGGTTCTTTATTCTCACTCTTGGTCATGTGATGCGCCCATATTTGGCTGCGTATAATTTCTGTCTTATAAAATTATTAATTTTGTCCAACAAATGTTTTTTGCACTCCTCTTTCTCTCCCTCCCCCTTTTTTATGTATTGATGTTGATTTCTTTTTAGGTTAACCCCAACAAGTTTGGTTTAATTTGGGGGTGGTTTAGGTTACTTTGGTCCAGTTCTATTGGTACTGCTGTGGGCTTATGTCCTAAGTTGAGGGGTGGGATGGATGGGGTTGAATGTTTATTATTAACCCATGCAGATGTGTTTCTCACTGGTCTCTGTTTGATTTGCATGTCTACCTCTCTGTGAGATTGATCAAATTGCATTACCTCCCCTGGCATTGACACACCACTAACTATACATAAGGAAATGGATCATTGACACACCACTAACTATACATAAGGAAATGCATCATTGCCCAGTTATCACACCCAAAATAGGGGTTTATAAATGACCCGGATATGAATGCTGTGATATAAAAAGATTATCAGCATTAATCTGATTCATTAGGCTGATTTATTCATTTTATTTTAGTGTCTTCACTCACAGGGACAATTATGTCAGCTAATTGAATCATTCAAGGCTGACCATCTCATTTGCAATGAAAGAAAATGAGGTAATTCTCATTTCCATTTGAATGAGGGCTGCCGTGATAGAGTATGACTAGTGGGGTGTTGAAGGTGGCTGAARCCATAATGGCCTTCTAAGTGGAACTTCGTCACATAGAACTCTCAAAGCTCTCCAATTGGCRAATAGGTCATTAGTAGCTCACAACAAAGTTTGACATGGCGCGACGGTACACTCAAACTCTGAAATTGCACGACACAACAGTCATTCTCATAAACCCCATCAAAGGAGATGGATAAAGATTAAGGGAGCCTAATATGGCCCTTTGAAGTTCAGRGAGGGGATTAGCCTAGCTAGCAGCCATCTTGATTCAACAGCCGGGCGCAGCACTAGACAGAAATACCCGTCTTTGTTCACACACCTGCATACTGCAAACACATATTATTATTATCCTGCAGTGCCATGTATCCCAGCTCTTCTCCTTCACCTTATCTCTCTGTCTTCCTTTCTTCTCTTACCTATAAATCTCTCTTCTTCTCATCGCTGGGCTCAACCACTGGCCCTCAGTGTAGCTAGTTGTCTCCACAATGAATCATCGATTACACTCCTCTTGGGCAGAACACTTTAATTGCATGACTAAGATTCCCCCTAACAATCCTCCACCCACTCATGTACACACGCGCACACAAACACCGTCAGGGAGAGCAGAGACTACTTCATCATAACCGATGTTGTCAGCTGTCGTATAACTGGCTAGGSAGGAGGCAGCCTGGCAGGGATGAGTTAACGATGTGATGCATCAAACCCACCACCATATTGATGTGAATGATCCAGCGATGGTGAATGGGAGCAGACTGTAACTGTGGCCTCCCTGTATGTGTACACAAAATCGCCATTTTCTTGGCAAATGGTCTGATGATCTTAAAAAACAGGAGTGTTATTACCATTGTATTATTCACACATTCATAGTTAGATATGTTTTATTTTATGAATTGCTATCACGTGTAAATGTCTAAWATTGGTCAACTTGTGTGATCGTCTTTTGTGTCAGAGTGTTTGTGTGTGTTTCCTCAATTGAATAGAACAGGCCAAACGTTGTGCTCACTGTCCCTCCTCCCACTCCCCAGGTTAACAATGCAACGGCCAGGGTGATGACCAATAAGAAGATGGTCAGCCCCTACCCCAACGGAGAGGCCCTTAGCACCCTGCCATATGGTAACCAMATGCAAACCACTCCATTAGCCTCATTATGATCCCTAACTAACTGTTAGTCAGGTGCCCATCTCCCTGTGTATCCCCTATCTATATGAAACCCTCCTGTTTCTGCCTTCTCTCTGCTTCTCAGCAGGGTGGAAGCTAAGCCCAATGGTGCAGGCCATGTACGGACCAGAGCTCTATGCAGGTAAACCTTGTCTTCCTCTTAGATTGCAAGTCCTTCATTTCACCCAAATCTGTCTTAATTTAAACATCCCTAATTCATAGTGCCCCCAGGCATTGGACGTTCATATCCTCTCTCTCCTTCCCTCTCCCTCAGTTCCAGGGTTCCCCTACCCGTCTGCGGCAGCGGCAGCCTCCACYGCAGCAGCGTTCCGTGGTGCCCACCTTAGGGGCCGGGGAAGGCCAGTGTACAGCGCGGTGCGTGCGGCGATGCCACAGCCTGCCCTCCCTGCCTACCCTGGGTAAGGGATTCAACTACAGAACCCATCCTCTGAACGGACACACTTAACATGACATTTATATACGTTCCTTCAGTAAATTCAGTAGTTTACTATAAATACCAATAAGCGTAATGTCATTAGTTTGGTAGTATAGACACAAACTCCCTCTGAGCAGAACAATAATTTGATCCTCTGCGTCACACTGCACACAAAGACCAGACACATTTTCTTTCTATTTTTCTATGTTCCAGTAATTCCACTAGATTGACTCACAGAGAAACTGTATTGTTGCATGTTGCTGGGCTGTGCCAGTTGGTTAATGGGGATGCAACTGCTGTGATATTCTGGATATATATTTTTTTAACTAGTGTTGCAGGAAATGCCTCTTCCATATTTAATCCACTACTGCCTGACTTCAAACAAACGACTGTCTGWCTTGTCCTCTCAGTCTGTCCAGGACCATGTCAATGTAAATGGGCCTCCGTTCCCTCTCCCTGGGGGATGCTGATAGAGGATGGTACCCTATAATACAGTCATGTTGATAATACCACTTGGTTCAGCAGTAATGGAACAAATAAATGGTGGTCTATTTCCTCTGCATGCTGCATGTGTGTGAAATAACTGTTCTGTCTCTCTCCTTGTGCGTTCACTTTTCCCCTCAATCATCTCCCTGTTTACTTTCCTCCACACTGGCTTTCATTCCTGCCACTCTGGTCTTGGACCATCTCACTGTACACACCGACCCTTCCATCCCCACTGTCTGCCATCTCCACTGCTCCTGTTCCTCCCTCCTTTGTTCCTCCCTATCTCCTCTCTTCACCTGCCATCTCCTCTCTTCACCTGCCATCTCTTCTCTTCACCTGCCATCTCTTCTCTTCACCTGCCATCTCCTCTGTCTGCCATCTCCTCTGTCTGCCATCTCCTCTCTTCACCTGCCATCTCCTCTGTCTGCCTTTCTCTCTTAGCGTGGTGTATCAGGATGGTGGGTTTTATGGAGCTGCAGACTTATACGTAAGTAGATTCCCACTCCTCACACTCCCTCACGACTCTCTCTCCTTTCTCTCTATGCGTTTCTGCATGTGCATAATTAAATGCGCTGCACAGAGCTGCCCAAATGTGACTGAAAACAAACGACTGTTTCATGCACACAGCTCCTATGTTGAATTATGCTAAGGTGTACATTCTGTACTTTACCATTCCACCGCTGCCTGGGATCACACCTGTGGGTCTGAGTTTTCCCAGAAGACAGACTGTAACAGAGGGTGTTGTAGTCTGGTGTTGTAACACGGGGTTCCAACATGGGTAGCCGGGCCGCTCTGTGTGCGRTTGTGTCAGGGCYCGTGTCTGTCAGTGTGCGTGCGTGTGTCCAGGTTGACAATGGCTGTTTCTGTTCTCTCTATAGAATAGTGTTTCAGGACTCTGTCATTAGTAGCAGATTGCCTCAGGTAGGGTCATTACCAAACACAGTGTGTATTTTTATTATCCCTCTGGTGATTATGATCTTTTGATGTTGTTTTGTTTTGAAACGGTAACTTGCTTTTCATTTTCCTACTAACTCACTGARATCTGCACAGGTGGATTGTGGGGAAGGGGTTTGTTACTAAGCTACTAAACAGCGTGTGTTTTTTGCCCGTTTGTTCAAAGAGAACCTGGTCTCTGAAAGGTAGACTGCTGGCAGTGATAACATGAAAGGCGGCAGTTGTATTTGTCTTGAAGTCACTGGCAGAGAGCCTCTTATTTCATACAAACACCAATGTTCCCAGCACCATTTCTTATGATTGGAAGTTACCACATCCATTATGCTGAGTAACATCTATAGCTGGAACAGGTACAGAGATGAGCTGGAAGATACTCTATCTGTGTAGCAGCAGTGCCCTGTGGGGCTGAAATTAAAGACGGGGAGAACACGATTTCTTATTACTAAAGCCTGTCCCTAACCCCTTCCCGGTCTCGACTCTCTGGAGCTACAATTACTGAAGCATGCTGATCAACGTCTGCATGCACTACAGGCATAGGCCTACCTTTTCTCTCTCCCCTTTATCTTCTCTCACAGCCCCCTCCCTCTGTCCTGTCACTAGTTGTACTGCAGGTTTCCAGGGGAACGCTCTGGGTTGTGTTCTGTATGATTYGGTCCAAATGCAGTGGTGTGTTCAAATAGATTTGCATTGAATTGGGGCATGCATGCTGTCTCAATGCCAGGAGGTGACACTGTGAGTGTGTTTGAGTGTGGCATCTCTATTTTCCCCCTCTCGCTTTGTCTTATATGCATATGAGAGAACAGAACGATAATATGGATGGTTCGTGTAAATGTTACTTATCTTTCTCTATAATTCTGAATCTTTGATATGCTGCATTATTGACGATTGTCAACAACCTCCAGTGTAATTATTATACTTTTTTTAAACATTTGTTAATACTTCAATATTTAACCACAAATGTTCTAAACTTGGTTGTTGTACTGTGTGATTCTTTAACTCACTCTGCACTTACACAACTCTGACTCAGTAATGATCCTGTCTACCTCAGCTGTACCATGGTAATAACCTCCATTTGTCCCTCTGTCTCCCAGGGAGGCTATCCTGCCGCTGCCTATCGCTTTGCTCAGCCTACTGCTGTAACCGGGGCAACTGCTGCCGCCGCAGCTGCTGCTTACAGTGACAGGTAAGAATGAGGAGGACTCACATCAAGAAGCAGCAGCCTCGAAATGCAATAATGTGGCCAGACTTTTACACAATAACATGCTAGGCTATGACTCACAGTAGAAGTGATTTAGTTGTGTTTTGGTGGGTATTGATGATACACTTGATCTTACAAATCTTTTGTTGTGTGATTTGTAATATCTCAGCCTATTTATGAGTCAGTGCAAGGTGWGTGTTATATTCTCACTGTAACTATGTGCAGCTGAAATACATATGTGTTGGTATTCCTCTGGGACAGTTATGGGCGAGTGTACACTACAGATCCCTACCACGCTCTAGGTCCTGCTGCCGCTGCCTATGGAGTCGGTGCCATGGTAAGAGCCCCCCAGCCGCAACACTACAACAACAGGCTGGAAACTGAGTTATCTTCACTTTATGTAAATGTAGTTATTTACTTCTCGCACATCTTTTTCACTGCTGTTTGTTGTTTAAAAACAGCTACATCTTCCTTTCCTTATTTCTAATTTCTCTTTATCTCTCTCCCTTTCTCTCTCCTCCAGGCTAGTTTATATCGGGCTGGATACAGTAGGTTTGCTCCGTACTAAACAGCACTCGCACCATGGAATTCCACATTTCTGAACCTCTTCATTTGGYAAGAGCTCCCCTCCATTTTCTACGGGTGGTAGTATTAACCCATGTGTTTTGGAAAAAGGTCATCCACTCAAGATAAACTCAACTGTAACTCGGCTTGCTTCAACTGTCACACTCAGTGACATAGTAATGGACGAATGAAAYCTGCCTGTGAATTTCAAGACTGGCAACAATAATTGAAGACAACTGTGGGAAGAACAAGAATGGTTACATAAAAAAACACTATTGGACATGGATGGAGAAATTGCTGCCTACCAGTAACTTTTTACACTACATCACTACAAACCTTTGCTCCTAATAGTCTGTGGTAATAATACTCAAATGTAAAATGCACACATATGTACACAGCTCAATGTGTTAGTACGACCTAAAAGTAGGCCATCACTAGCCTGAAATCTTAGGTCCTTTATATGAAACACTACATTGACAAAAACCTGCCCAGTGGAGGAATCCCAACAATGAACACATCCAAGTTGTTTTTTTAAAGAACCTGTTCAACAAAAAGGTGAATGGCACGAAGAAACGCAAAAGTAGCAAAAAGTCAATAATCTGAACTACAAAAGCTGAGCGACGACGCAGTTAAATCTAGGTAACAGCTGTTGCTCTGAAAATGATTAGAGAAATCCAAACAGTCTACCATTACACCACCAACCCAACTGTAAAAGACAAAAAAAGATAAACGGTGTGAAAATGACAAGGAAAAAMAAACAAAATGACTTGTTTTTGTTCTGCATTACCTCAGTTTTTCTTTTCTATAATTGTCTATGAAAAAGRGTTGCTTAAAATGATTATTGTTATATAATGTGGATGCAATGAAATTACATCCACTATCATCATCATCATCATCATTTTCACATTTTCCAGTTGATTAATACTGTTATTGCTGGTCTATAAGTATTATGATTATGATTCTTACTGTAGTTGAAACTATAATGACACAAGTCTTTTGATCTGTATCATGTATCCTTACTATTATATACCTACATTGTCTTCATTTATCCTTTTGAGAATATTGTACAACTCATGCCTGCTCAACACAACTCCTTATACATTTTCTCTTTACTAGACTATATGACATTCCAGGTGTAGCATCAAAATTGTGACTGAAAGGGGTAAAAACATTGAAAGTGTCTGGGCATAGCTAACATGCTGTAGAAACCAGTCATGCACGCTGGACCCAGCTATTTACAGATAAGAGTGGAATTCTTAGGGGTTTGAGGGAACAAACCAGATGGTAGGAAACATATGAGAGTTACAAACACTACAAGTTGATGTTACTTTTGGTTTCACCATTTTTAATATATATTTTTTGTCAAATTGACACATACAGACACTCGAGAAGTGGCCGTAATGTTCACCCAATGCAATCTTCCTCCCTCCTAAGTCTTTGGGAATGTTCTAGTCCATTATGTATTAAAGTCACTGCCTCGATGCTACTTTAAGGTACAGGAAGTGGCAAACAAAAATATATAAATAGACCTATGTATCTCCATATACTCTGAATATCTTATTGCTATTGTTTGTCTTTTGGTTCCAAAGATTCTCTAAAAGCACATTTGTTGGTCAAGTGTACACATTTATTATACTTTTTCTGATTGTTCTTGCTGTTATTTTAGCTCTTTTTCTATTTTATGGTGGGTTCAAAGTGCWCCCTTTCAGTTTGCTGATGGTGGTGTTTTAAAAGCACCGTGTCCTAGAAAATGTCATCTGAGAAGTGGAGAGAGAAGATAGGGGCAAACATGAATTTATTTGCATAATTTTATAGCAACAGATTAATAAACTTAAAATCCCCAAAATACATTTGGGAACTGGCAAAGTTGGTCTTTTAAAACGGGGCTGCTGAATGTGCCGAGGGGTTTTGATGAAGTGGTCCCAGGCAGATGATAACCCAACATTTTACACTGCCTTAAATATAACATTTAGGAGTCCACAGTAGACTTGAGAGGGGAATTTGGCATTTTGATACAGAATAAATGCCAGGCTAGAGTGAGTGTGATGATGAAACAAAGCGTTCTATTCCACACCATTTTAAAGAGCCCCCACATGCCTCCTTTTCCCAGTTGGGAGTGAGTGTGTAGTTCAGGGACAGTTGTAGGGTGGAGGACCCAGGTAGAGAGCTGAGCCATAAACCACCTGTTGACATGATGATTACCATGTTACTAGCTGTTTTATCAGGCCCGGAGGGATGCATACAGCTGCATTAGTTATTCTGTTGAGTATTTATGCCATGATATCATGACAATAAGAATTTTGAACTTCTCTTTAAAAAGTATTAAAAGTATCAGTATGCATGTTTCTGTGAGAAGGACGGGGTCAAAAGTCATTTAATTTGTTGCATGAATCAAAACAATTTCTATGGAAAGGAGGTTATGTGAAATATGAAGGCAGAGAGGGGCTTCAACATAGTCCCCTTGAGTTTGTTTCTAGTTGGGGGGAATAATGATATGTAAAATACTGTTTGTTTTAAGTTTATGCCTGGGTTATCTATGTTCTTCTGTGGTCATGGTATCATTTGAATTACCAGTTATATCTCTTAGTTCAATTTTAATTTGGAATGTTGAACCCCTGCAGTTTTTCCTTTTGAAGTATATTAAGTAACCAATGATGTTGTCCCAGCATGCACACAGCAGTTCAGCACAGACTGAACTCATGTTGTTTCCAATGCCATCCCTCCATAAGTTGACACTTGTTACCCAGCAGTGGAGACTCCCATGTGCCCTCTCACGGCTGCTGAGATCACCTTAGACCCAGCTGTGTGTCTGACTTACCCCTGCACTGTGCTGAAGTCAACCTAGTGMGAGTTGTTGGACAGGGATTTCATATGAGTTGGAATTGCATGTGACTTTTTTGTTTTCACATGTGCATTGCTAAGCTCATTGATCCAAGTGATATTTTTTTTTTTCTCCAAGTGACTTGTGTATTTCTTTTCATTTCAGCCATCTTCATGTTTGCCTTCTATTTCCTGTCATTGTTATTGAATGTACATAATAAACGGTTTGGTTTTTATACTCTTCTTTTCTCAACTCCTTATTTGGGTAAAATGCTTGGTAGATTTTGTTGCCATTGATTATTTTTATGTAATCATAGGGTATGGCATGGCCACACAGGCCATACCTATTGTTCACTAGTAGTTGTGCTGGTGGCAACTATGCCAACTTAAACTCTGAAGTAGCCAATTTTCTCTAACCAATCTCTCATTMCATCTAAAGTTAATGAATGTSAATGTCTGGGTTGAGTTTGGAGGAAATCTCATATCCCTGTTAATTGCTCTAATGCACAAGAGGCTAATTGCCAATTTGATGACATGCACTTCCAGATGATTGAAGTAGGACTAATTGAAAGGATTACATTGAGGGCTGTTTGATCAGTGAAACAATAAAGCACATGGATCCACTGAATTATGGAGGTATTGACCCGACTGACTCGCCCACTCTGAGATGACCCWGATGGCTATAGGCCGGCAGAGTAGAAAGTTATATTGCTCTCATGTCATTCCTAGAGCGCTACAGATCTATCATTCATATCAGTAAACTGCTATTTGCATGGGGAAATTACATGATGGAATGCATTTGTTTACATTTGGTGGCTCAATAATGGTATGAACATTGAGGTAAATTGTATCCCACCAACAATAATTCACATCTTGTACAGTGTCACCTAGTGGTTAAAACAGTACTACCACTCAGTCTAGCGTGTGCTTCTTTTTGTGAGAATGAATCAYCCCTCTGCTGTTAGATATGACTAACAAATATACCTTTTAACATTCCATTTTAATAATAACACTTTTTCAAACTGCACAATATGCATAGCATAACATTGATTTAAACATGTATTCATAAAGTGGGATGTAAAAAAAAAAAAAAAAAAATGGCATGCACCTTTACGTAAGATGTTAAGACATGATGACAAGGGTCTATTTTAACGCTGCCAGGTCCTGTCTCCTTCACACATGCCTGGCGCTGCCCCTGCCCATCCCTGCAGTTTGGCACCCTGATACAGACAGATTCACGCCTCCTCCTGCCTGAGACTATTAGACACTGTCTCTGGTGTTTTCAAGCAGCCTGTTGCAAAAACACTTGTCACATTAGCTCAGATTCAGTAAGCTCATTCTATCTGGATCCTGAGTAAAGTAAAATGTAATTAATCAATTGAGCCTTAGTCACGTAATTATGGAAATCATGTTGCAATGCAGGTTCTATTCAAGAKATATACATTTGTAGCTGAACTTCCAAAATATTTTTGGGTCATGTGAGAGTGCATGTATAAATCAAATCAAATTGTATTAGTCACATACACCCGCAATAGCATCTGCATAATCTGTGTAATGTTTTTTTTTTTTGTCTTTGTGTGTGGGTGTTTATACATGAAAAGCAATGTGATCTTAATCAGACAGGATGTGTCCATAGTATACATCATAGGGCTCGCTGATGTTGGTGGTCTGAGGACGAGGGATGGAGTAATCTTTGCCAGGATCTATTTCCTGAAACACAAACATAGTGAATCATTAAAACATTAGCGCAGTAAATAATGGCAATTAGTTGTTCAACATTACATATACATTGCTTGTAATGGCAAGGGTCATATTCTTTTGTAAGATGTTATTTATCTTTTATGAACAATACCAAACATAAACATACAAATGACAACATCATACAAACATCAACTACATCACACTGCCAGACCCACTAGCACACACCCCATCTCCATTAACTACATCCACCTGCCCAGACCCACTAGCACACACCCCCATCTCCATTAACTACATCACACCTGCCCAGACCCACTAGCACACACCCCCATCTCCATTAACTACATCACCCCTGCCAGACCCACTAGCACACACCCCATCTCCATTAACTACATCACACTGCCCAGACCCACTAGCACACACACCCCATCTCCATTAACTACATCACCCTGCCAGACCCACTAGCACACACACCCCATCTCCATTAACTACATCAACCTGGCCAGACCCACTAGCACACACCCCCATCTCCATTAACTACATCACCCCTGCCCAGACCCACTAGCACACACCCCCATCTCCAGCGCTGCATCACTTTCCTCCACATGGCCTGAAACTGCACCATTTTGTTTCTCTCCACGCGTTTTCAATATTTAAATAATAAATAGATTTTTCCATTGTGTTAATGATGGTGAATTGATTGATTTCCACATTTTTAGTATACGTTTTTCAAGATGAGTAATGAGAAGAGAATTGTCCATGGAAAACAGAAAGGAAGACCCTGCACACTGCTGCTCATGCTCCCAGGTGATATTTATTTATAACAACGTTTCGACCCTTAAGTTTTCATCAGGCGTCCATGTAAAGTACCTGGATTTGTGTATGTTTTTCAGTTTTTGTAAGAATCATCCAAACCACCGGGTATCTCACTACACCCCCATGTGCCATGTCTTGAAATATGCAGACAGACGGATTAAAAGTACATTTACATTGTAATACTTCAGACAGCCAACTGTCTAGCTCTGCCCACAACTTCTGGACTTAATAGCATTCCCAGAAGGCATCGATTATTGAGTGTTAGTTTTACACTTAAGACATGACTCTACACTTGTGCTGTAGAATTTGTGAATTTTGTCTCTTGTATAATACAATTCTATACATTATCTTATACTGGATTAAGCATGTATTTTTGTTAGTTATTCTRTATTACAACATGCTGATTCTCATTCRTATTAATCACCCAGTAAGCCCAGAGCCATTTTGAGGCCTACTCACTGTCATTGAGAATCCTGACTCATATGGTGATTGGAAAACGGGGTCTTGTTTTCTGCCTGGGGAAGAGAACACGATACAATGACTCAATTATCTGCAGATTCCATACAGTGAGTCTTAAAGTGACAGATTGTGTAGTTAAACTCATATGTCATATTTTATCCATTGGAGCTAGTCCATATATAATGTAGCTTCCATGCTAACRTATGAGTACTGTACCACCAGTCAATTTTCTGTGTTTCTAATGTTATGTTGCTGATTAACTAAACGTAGARATGCAGTACAGTACATTTCCCTGCTTTACTCCTTTCCAGTGCTACTGTTTCTCACTTCTCCGTTCCTCACCGTCGTTCTCAAAGCTTCTGTTCTCCCTCCCTTCTTTCAGGCTCCCCAGACCTGGCAGGTTGGCGTTGGGACTGGTCCATCCGCCAAAGTCTAAGGGGCCCTCCTTTGAGCTGGCCTCCCACCTGCAGAGGAGAACCACTTGGGCTAGTCCGTGGCCCAGAAGCAGGACCCAGCCGTTGGCCACCAGGGCTATACTCAGCACCGGGTCATCCCACTGCGGCCGCCGGCCCATTTCCATGTTACCCCAGGTCAGCAGGGCGATCCACACCACCCAGATGGCAGCAGACAGCAGCAGGGTGAGGCAGAGCAGCGTGGCCTGGACCTGGCTCTGTCGGCGGCTGCCCCCGCTGTAGCTGTAGCTGTAGGTGAGACAGGAGRGGCAGAGGCAGCACAGGGAGAGGACCAGGCCGGCGGCCAGCAGAACCAGCACGTAGATGAGCAACATGACATACTCCCCCTGGAAGTACTGGCAGGGATGGCCGTCCCGCAGCAGCACGATGATCAGCCACTCTGTAGCGATGACCACCTGGAGGGTGAAGAGGGCCAGGGCCACCCCAGCCTCCCCCCAGCCCCGAGCCACAGAGAAGCCCAGCAGGGCCAGGCAGCGCGCCAGCAGGCAGGAGAAAGCCAGGGAGAACAGCACCCCGAACAGGAAGAGGCGCGTGGGGCATGTCTGGGTGGTGAGGCGGATGACGAAGGCAAAGGTCAGGGCGAAGATCCCCGCCGTGCTGAGCAGGAACAGAGCCATGGAGGCTACGCTCCCCCCGATGCCCCTGCGCTGGCGGGACGACACACACATCCACAGGGTCCAGAACAGCAGCCCCYCCAMCAGRCCTGAACTGACCACAAAACCCAGTGAGGCCAGGCTCTCCACCACGATACCCCACGCCGCCTGACGGTCACACAGGTAGGAGTACACGGGGTCGAGATCCGCCCCACACCCCAGGATTGCATCCTGGGAAGTGGAGTTTGAGGAAGAGTTGCGCTGGAGGAAGGAATTGGTGCCTCGGTTGATAGTGGATTTTACAGTGGGATTGTTAGTGGTGGTATRMGGGATAGCATTAGAGCTAGTGGCAGCASTGGGAGGGATGYTTTGGTTGAGGGTGCTGGCATTCAGTGTGGTCTGACATGTGCTGGGAAGTGGGACATTGAACAGTAGGATGAGAAAAAGAGATTTGTGTGTCTGGAATGGAAAGACCATCCTTTTGTTTTGTTTTGTCTGCATGTTATTGTGTCCTTCCTCTCTGGTTTTCTGTTTTGATGGTATACTCCCTGCTCAGCTGGGCCTTTGCTACCTGGAAAAAGTAGCATCCATGAGAGCATGTATTTTTGACTCTGAATATCTTTGTTTATAGAGCATAGCGGTATTTAGGACAATCAAACAATTTAGGTGCCTTTTGAATAGATCAGAGAGCGAGAGAGAGAGAGCAGCCAGAGGAAGGACAGCCAGAGAGAAGAGAGCAGCCAGAGGGAAGGGAGCAGCCAGAGGGAAGGAGCAGCCAGAGAGAAGAGAGCAGCCAGAAGGGGAAGGGAGCAGCCAGAGGGAAGGAGCAGCCAGAGAGAGAAGCAGCCAGAGGGAAGGAGCAGACCAGAGGGAAGGGAGCAGCCAGAGGGAAGGGAGCAGCCAAAGGGAAGGGAGCAGCCAGAGGGAAGGAGCAGCCAGAGGGAAGGAGCAGCCAGGAGGGAAGAGCAGCCAGAGAGAGAGAGAGCAGCCAGAGAGAGAGAGAGCAGCCAGAGGGAGCAGCAGCCAGAGGGAAGGGAGCAGCCAGAGGGAAGGGAGCAGCCAGAGGGAAGGGAGCAGCCAGACCACAGACATGCCAGGACAGGGAAATAACGTTGTGTACACGGTAAGAACAGAGGAATTAGGAGTGATTTCATTAGGAATTGGTTCTTGATACTCTACATCAGGGATGGACAACTTGGAGGGAGTCGGGGCCACAGAAAATCTAAACTCATCATGAGGGGCTGCAGTTGCTRGCGGGTCTGCATARCCACATTGTTTTACYGATKATTTCCTGCAATTCTACACATTTTGCCATAGGGTGGAGAGAAATGTTTTCAGTTTTTAATATTATATCTGAGTGACTAACATAATCATATCATAGTATTATACTGTATATTATACAGGACAGTTTAGATAGCTGACTGCAAAACTAACTTAGGGATCTAAAACATGTTAGCTGACATGAAATAATTGACTGACTATCAGTGCTTTATATGACAAGAGAATAACTGCTGATGCACAACCACATTTCCAAATTGCACCTTGTATATTCCACTATTTTAACTCGCAGCAGTAAGTTGAAACCCCAACTGATTTCGTAATAAATAAATAKAAATTGGGACGTTGCCCATCCCTGCTCTACACAGAGGAGAAATGTAGACTACATTAACTCATAAAGCCGTGTGAAACCAGGAAAGAGGGCAATAGGGAGTGAGCGTGACAGCGAAATACAAATGCAAGGGGGGATTGTCACTTCCTCTAGTTCATAACAGAGCCCTTGTTTCAGTGTCAGAGATTCAAATATGACATTTAATATGCTTATCGCTGGGTAAATATGGCCCTGGCCCCTTTATTTAACCCTTAACGATAACCTGTTTTGCACAGAGGGCAGGAGATGAAACCTCTAAAAGTCACTAAAACATCTCTATCAAGTCTATCTTTGCCGATTATTTCAGGAACATGTTTATGTGGCTGGTAATTTGTTATATAACACAAACAAATATTTAATGAAACAATTGTTTTGAATGTTTTTCAATTGATTGGGTCGTTGAATTGGTTGACAGTAACAACAGTCTAAACAATAAAGATTAATTGTCATCCAACAACAGGAGACATGAAGGCATCGCTGCTTCAACTGCTTACTTTGAATCTTGTGAACACATTTTTACTTTAAAACAACAAACTCTTCCTGTGGCAAAACAGGTGGCAAAAAAATGGTAGGATATACCTCCATTCAAGCTACAACTTTCGAACTAACAAAGACGAGTAACATTGATTGATTTACCCTTTATCTGGAGGCTGCAGTGCATCCACCTCTGTGGTTGGTGGTTATTTCTCTCCTACTTGTAGTTCCACTTGAGATTTGCAATAAACTCTCAGCTGATGCATCAGTAGACAGTCATCTATGTATGAACGTGCCTCCTAACTCAAGGATGTTCCCATATATTTTACAGGCAGTGCAGGAGGGAGGGAGGGAGGGAAAGCAGGAAGAGAGGAATGAGAGAGGGAGGAAATTATTTTGGAAATGAAAGATGATGATTTTTTTTCACCTCACCTTTTTTCACCTCACCCACATTTACATCTAGTGATGAAGCGATAGGAGAGAAGTTTGGACTGACCCACCCTTGACTTCCCCTTCTCTCACTCTCTTTTTCTTAGTCTGTCTCACAACAGCAACGTATAGGTGGGGCTCGAATCCCTGGAGGCATGGAACAGGCACTGATACACATTGACAACACACACACACATGCGAGCACGCACGCACACACACATACAGTATCAAGGAAATGCTAAAGTTGAACATCTAGCTATGAGAGTTGACCACGTGATTGGAAATGATATGCATAGGCCCAGATCTGAATGCCAGGTCATCATAAATAATCKCACTGCTGGTTGCTATGTTACAGAGAGAGGTTAGAGGTTAGGGGGAGGGTTTCCACTAGTTACTACAACCACAAACTCAAAATAGGATATTCATTCAAACAAAAATTTGCTCTTTGGTTTTAATTTAAGGTTAGGGTTAAACATAAGTGTGGTTAGGATTAAGGTTAGGTTTAAAATCAAATTTTTGTAGAAATAGACATGGTTTATTACTTTGTGGCTGTAGTAACTAGTGATGACCAAGGAGGAGGGAGGAGGCGGCTGAATAACACAACTGACTCATCTAACTGTCCCTGAGACATAACCTCACAACATTGATACCCCTCAGGTGGTGTATGTCAGGGAGGGAGAATGCCTTCCAATGGGTCTCTGTATGAACAAGCCCGTGCTGAGCTCCTGGGTTCAAGTCTGTACAGGCAAGGACGTTCTGTAAGGTGTGTGTAAATGGAGCAGAYGGGATAAACACTGAAGCTTTCATAGAGACAGACACAAAGGCCGGGATAGTTTGTCTGTTCACAGTATAYGATTTCCATAAGCTTCAGGGACCTAGGKGAAGAATATACAGTATCAGCAGACTATCAAGAGTTACTAAATAAATATTAAAGCACAGACACAGACTGACCTATGACCACAGGGCATCAACCAAAACAAAGTAGCAACACAAATGGGAAAGACGTTTTGAGAAAGATATTTGGGGGACTGTGAAATAAAGGAYTTGATTTCGCAATCCTTTCGTGTGCTAAGGGATTGTAACACCCAGGACATTTGCTGAGCACTTGTTGGCTTCTTTTCCTTCACTCTGCAGTCCAACTCATCCAAAGCAATCTCAATTGGGGTTGAGGTCGGGTGATTGTGGAGGCCAGGTCATCTGATGCAGCACTCCATCACTCGGTCAAATAGCGCTTACACAGCCTGGAGGTGTGTTTTGGGTCATTGTCCTGTTGAAAAACAAATGATAGTCCCACTAAGCCAGTCCTTKTCAAATAGTGGGAACATGTTTTTTTCTGCCGCAGGGAGTAGTTTTTTTTTGCACCGCACAAGAGCACACAGCACAGAGCAGGAGATATGAAGTGCAGATAACAAACCCTTAAGAGACACCATGGAAAAATATTTAACAGGGATGAAAAGAAAGGCGGAGAGAGACGGAGATAATGAGACAAACGTAAGTCTCCCGAAAGCTAAGACGAGGAAATATGACGACGCGTATGTAGCGCTTGGCTTCACTGTGACTACGGTGGGAGACGAGGAAACACCGGTATGTTTACTGTGTCTAAAAATGTTGGCAGCGGACAGCATGAAGCCAAATAAATTAAGGTGTCACTTAAAGACATTACACCCCAATCACGCTGATAAGCCGCTTGAGTTTTTTCAGTGAAAATGTGCCGAATATTGCCAACAATCGTCCCGCTTTGTGAATGCTACTTCAGTAAACCAGCGAGCACTGTTAGCATCATATAAGGTGGCGTACCAAATTGCTCAGTGCAAAAAACCCCACTCCATAGCAGAGGAGCTGATACTGCCTGCAGCATTAGACGTGGTCTCTGTCATGCTGGATGACGCAAGTGCTGCAAAAATAAAAACTATCCCTCTGTCCAATGACACTGTCGCCAGACGTATAAATGACATTGCTAACGATCTTAAAGAACAGCTGGTAGATAAACTCAAAGACAAACGTTTTGCCTTACAGTTCGATGAAGCAACTGACAGCAACAAAGACTGTTTGTTTATCGCTTATGTACGTTTTGACATGACAAACTCCCTGTGTGAGGATCTACTTTTTTGTAAATATGTCAGAGACAGAGCCACAACTGAAGAGCTATTCAAAATGCTGGACTGCTTCCTGACTGAGAATGGGCTAAAGTGGGAGAACTGCATTGGTGTTTGCAGTGATGGTGCACAGACCATGGCAGGGATGAGAAAAGGACTTCGGGTACTCATCAAGAAGGCCTCACCTAATGCTGAGTGGACACACTGTGTTATACACAGAGAAGCACTGGCATCAAGGCACCTTTCCTCTGAATTAAGTGAGGTTATGACTGACATTGTAGGTGTAGTCAATTTTATAAAGACCAGACCACTAAAAACAAGAGTCTTCTCTGCTATCTGTGAGGAGATGGGAGCTGAACATCAAGCTGTGCTGTTTCACAGTGAAGCAAGGTGGCTGTCACGAGGAAAAGTATTTTCCTGTCACGAGGAAAAGTCTTAACAGATAAGAATGTTTTCGGAGCAGGAGCACAAGTATGACCTCGCAGAAAAATTTAGTGATGAGAACTTCCTGGCAAAACTGGCCTACCTGAGTGACATATTTGGAAAGCTAAATGAACTAAATCTACAGCTTCAAGGGAAAGATAAACACCTCCCTCAGGTCACAGACAAGATCAGCTCTTTCACTCGAAAGCTTGCAATGTGGGGCAGGCGACTTGATGAAGGAAATACTGATTCATTCGAGAACCTGCATGAATTTGTTGACACTACTGACTATGATGCCACCTCAGTGATTCCATATATTAAGGAGCATATTTCATCACTGATGGGATTCTTTAAAAAGTACTTCCCTGAAAACAGTTCCCAATATGACTGGGTGAGAGATCATTTCAATGCACCAGCTCCAACTGGTTTCAGCTCTGCAGAGGAGGACCAGTTCATTGATATGACGTCTGAATCCACATTGAGACTGAGGTTCACATCACAGACACTGAGTGAATTCTGGCTGAGTGTAGAGAGGCAGTATCCACTCTTAGGGCAGAGGGCCATGGGCATTCTTCTTCCTTTTGCAACATCTTATCTTTGTGAGACTGGCTTCTCTGCTGTTGCTGCACTGAAGACCAAGTACAGGTCCCAGCTAAACATTGAGCAGGAGCTGAGAGTTGCAGTATCATGCTTCAAACCCCGCTTCGAAAAGCTGTGCTCTGCAAAACGTGCTCATTGTAGCCATTAATCCTGACTTCCTCATTTTGATTTTWAAAAATCAGCACAAATTGTTTTATTCATTTTAGTTTTATAGGTCAAAATGTTTCATATATTGTGCTCCTGATCAATTTGAATATATTATTATTTATTGATTATATTTTATTTTATTTTTCAGTATCAAATTGGTCCCAAAAAAATTACAATAAGGCTTGAAATTTTTTTTTTTTCAGGCAAATTGATGCACTTTAAGTCTTTTCTGTTACAGACTAAAAAACAATGTTAATAAAGTTATTATTTGTTGTAAGTTGATCTATATTTCTTTCTTTTTTCTTTTTTTGTTTTCTTAAATGTTAATAAGGATATAATGTTATGCAGAGGTGTACTTATAACAATTTTATAGACAAACAATACTATTTACAGTCGCGGCGGAGAGTTGGGGGGCACAAAATATTTACTTCTTCCTAGGGGGGGTGGCGTAACAGAAAATAATTGAGAAGCACTGCACTAAGCGCAAACCAGATGGGATGGCGTATCACTGCAGAATACTGTGGTAGCCATGCTGGTAAAGTGTGCCTTGAATTCAAAATAAATCACAGACAGTGTCACCAGCAAAGCACCATCACACCACCTCCTCCATGCTTCACGGTGGGAACCACACACGCGGAAATCATTTGTTCACCTACTTTGCGTCTCACAAAGACATGGCGGTTGGAACCAAAAATCTCAAATTTGGACTCATCAGACAAAGGACAGATTTCCACCAGTCTAATGTCCATTGCACGTGTTTCTTGGCCCAAGCAAGTCTCTTCTTCTTATTGGTGTCCTTTAGTAGTGGTTTCTTTGCAGCAATTTGACCATGAAGGCCTGATTCACGTAGTATCCTCTGAACAGTTGATGTTGAGATGTGTCTGTTACTTGAACTCTGTGAAGCATTTATTTGGGCCGCAATCTGAGGCTGGTAACTCTAATGAATTTATCCTCTGCAGCAGAGGTAACTCTGGGTCTTCCTTTCCTGTGGCGGTCCTCATGAGACCCAGTTTCATCATAGCGCTTGGTTTTTGTGACTGCACTTGAAGAAACTTTTGAAGTTCTTGACATTTTCCGTATTGACTGACCTTCATGTCTTAAAGTAATGATGGACTGTCGTTTCTCTTTGGTTATTTGAGCTGTTCTTGCCATAATATTGACTTGGTCTTTTACCAAATAGGGCTATCTTCTGTATACCATCCCTACCTTGTCACAACATAACTGATTGGCTCAAACGCATTAAGAAGGAAAGAAATTCCACAAATTAGGCACACCTGTTAAATGAAATGCATTCCAGGTGACTACCTCATGAAGCTGGTTGAAAGAATGCCAACAGTGTGCAAAGCTGTCATCAAAGCAAAGGGTGGATACTTTGAAGAATCTCAAATATAAAATAGATTTTGATTTGTTTAACACTTTTTGGGTTACTACATGATTCCATATGTGTTATTTCATCGTTTTGATGTCTTCACTATTATTCTACAATGTAGAAAATAGTAAAAATAAAGGAAAATCCTTGAATGAGTGGGTGTGTCCAAACTTTTGATTGGTACTGTACATTTGTTAAAGTTTCAAACTACAGTATGTTATGGTGGAGCAATGTAGAAAAAATATGGTTGAATTATATGCTTATGAATGTTCATTGCTGTTCTTAATGAATGTTCTTTAAAAGAATGTCAGATGTTAGTGAAAAGTATAACATACTCAGATTTTCATTTTATACCCCATCATGGAAGGAGTTYTATTTTCTCCTATTTTCTCAGAATGACAGAAAAGCAAAGGACACCATGAGTATTGAAAATAAAAACTTGAATGGATCTATCAGGACATACAATCACACATACACATTCCGTCATATAAATGTGTTTGTGTGCGTAACACATCAATATATTTATATTTTGTTTGGTGGCGTACCGTACACTAAGAAGGGGGCAGTGTGGCACCACAGGGATAACAGGGAATGCCTTCACCATAATGATCTATGACAAAGCATCACACACCCTCCTCCCTGGTCTCATCCCTTTCGTTTCCRGTGTGTTCACAGTAGCACGCCTTATCAACAACAAGTAAAAAACACAATGCAAAAAAGAGAGATTGGGGTAAAAAGGGAGGGTAACGAAGGTAGAGGTTGCATTGGAAACAGAGACATATTTACAGTTCTGTAGTAGACTATAAMCAAGTACAAGCTAGTCATAGCTAGTCTTTGCTTGCGTCTATTGCTGTGGTTGATGGTTCCCAGAGGAATTGGGGGACTAAAGGGATCTGAGGGATTACAAAAGGAAAGAGGGAAGGGGGAGCCGAGGTAGGCTATTGTAGAGAGGAGGGGTGGGGGTGGTCTTGTTGTATCACATCAAGTATCTCTTATGTCCTGTATAAAATACAGTATAATACTATTATATGATAATAATACAAATAAACAGTTTTGTGTTCCGTCTGCCCACCGTATGTGGTCTTTCAGGCCGCAGTGCCTGACCACAACAGACTTAAGAACAGCGTGGAGTGACGAGACGACTTTAGGGGGATGGCCAGTCGCCTTATGGTGGCGCGCCAGACTAACACAGAAGGAAAGGGTCAAGAGCGGAGAGGTTAAGGGAAGGCAGGAGGCAGCAGTCTTAGATGATTCCATATTTTGCCAGATCACTGAGCTCCATGTCGCCGTAGGCCTCCCATGGGCAGACCACTGCTATGTCTAGAGAGAATGAGAGAGGGAGAAACAATTAGTATTGATTGTCCAGTTGATGAAAAAGGGCAAGGAACACTTGTTGGTTGTCTTGGTTGTCAATATACAGTGCCTTCAGAAGGAATTCCACATTTTGTTGTGTTACAGCCTGAATTGAAAATGGATTAAAACACACAATACCCCATAATGTCAAAGTGGAATTATGTTGTTTTAAAAAAAATGTTTTACAAATGATTTAAAAATTAAAATCTGAAAGGTCTTGAGTCAATACGTTTTCTTGGATGGACTCACTCTGTGTGCAATAATAGTGTTTAACATCATTTTTAAATGACTACCTCATCTCTGTACCCCACACATAAAATTATCTGTATGGTCCCTCAGTCGAACAGTGAATTTCAAACTCAGATTCAACTTCAAAGACCAGGGAAGTTTTCCGATTCCTCATCACAAAGAAGGGCACCTATAAAATAATAAAAGCAGACATTGAGTATCCCTTTGAGCATGGTGAAGTTATTAATTTCACTTTGGATGGTGTGTCAATACACCCAGTCTTTACAAAGATACAGGCGTCCTTCCTAACTCAGTTGCCCTAGAGGAAGGAAACCGCTCAGGGATTTCACCATGAGACCAATTGTGACTTTAAAAACTGAGGATGGATCAACAACATTGTACTTACTCCACAATACTAACCTAATTGACAGAGTGAAAAGAAGGACCTCTGTACAGAATAAAAATATTCCAAAACATGCATCCTGTCTGCAACAGGGCACTAAAATAAAACTGCAAAAAATGTGGCAAAGCACTTCACTTTTTGTCCTGAATACAAAGTGTTATGTTTGGGGCAAATCCAATACAACACATTACTGGGTACCACTCTCCATATTTTCAAGTATAGTCGTTGCTGCATCATGTTATGGGTATGCTTGTAATCGTTAAGAACTGGGGAGTTGACAGGGTAAAAAGGAAACGCAATGGAGCTAAGAACAGGAAAAATCCTAGAGGAAATCTGGTTCAGTCTGCTTCCACCAGACACTGGGAGATGAATTCACATTTCATGAGGACAATAACTTACACTGGAGTTGCTTACCAAGAAGACAGTGTATGTTCCTAAGTGTCCGAGTTACAGTTTTGACTTAAATCTGCTTGAAAATGGTTGTCTAGCAATGATCAACAACCAATTTGACAGAGCTTAATTTTGAAAATAATAATGGGAAAATATTGTGCAAAACTCTGAGACTTACCAAGAAAAACTCACAGCTGTTATTGCTGCCAAAGGTGATTCGAACATGTAATTGACTCAGGGGAGTGAAAACTTATGTACTTATACTTATTTTCATTACATTTGCAAAAATGTCTAGAGAGATGTTTCTAAGATGTCTTTGTCATTGTGGGGTTTTGTGTGTAGATGTGTGAGATTTTTTATTTATTTAATCCATTTTGAATTCAGGCTGTAACAACTAAATGTGGGATAATTCAAGAGGTATGAATACTTTCTGAAGGCGCTGTATACTGAAAGTAGAAATACAAATATATAGATGAACAAACATGACTACTGATGATTGCAGATGGAATATCAAAGTTACCTGTGCCAAGACCCTCCATGCCGGGGATGTCATCACCAAATCTGCAATTGACAAGGAAACATGTTTGTATCTTTTTTGTATCTAGAATTTGTCTGTCTGCATTTATACAGGTTTGAGAAAGTGAGAAAATTGAGTGCTTGTTCGTGTGAATATGTGGAACGGTTATGTGTGGAGTTTGTGTGTATCTGTGTGAATGTGTGATGACAGAGAGAGATTCTCACCCTTTCTGGCCAGGCTTGGGGGCCTTGCTCTTGAATGTACGGGTTTGCCTCTGCTTGAACTTGGGGGGTCCCTTCTTGGGGGTGGTGGGGCCAGCTGTTCCAGCGGGCGTTGCCAGGGCGCTTCCTGCAGGGGGAGCTGTGTTCATTTCTGCTGAGGTCTGACACAGAGAGAGACAGAGATTGTTACAAGACTGTACATAATACAACATTTTAAATGTCTCTATTCTTTTGAAATTTTTGTGAGTATAATGATTACTCTTAATTTCTGATTGTTTATTTAATATTTGTTTATTTCACTTGCTTTGGTAATGTAAACATGTTTCCCAAGCCAATAAATCCCATTAGAAAGAGAGAGAGTGCGCTGTTATAGTGTTGGCCAGAAAATCTATAATTTCCCTCTATCTTGTATTATCCTCACTCCCATGTTCTACGTCTATCCTGGCTAGTTTAACTTCACTTCAGGTCTGTCCACCCCCCCTCTCTTCTTCTCTACTGCTGTCTTTCTGCTAATCTCTATCTCTCTGCCAGGCTCCCTCCAGCCACCTTACTGGTAATCAGGATAGATTAGGGGGATTTGGCTAAACAGCCAGATTATCTCTGATTCCATATAAAACCCAATTTGATGAATTCCCTTCTTAAATCCCAGGAATGTCCTCTGTGTCACACGCAATTGCTTAGATCACGAAGGGAGGGGGGAAATCAACTCCTTAATTTCTCAGTCCCATAATATATTTTTCAAAACATCTTTCCCATTTGGGTTGGTACATTGTCTTGACCCTGGATACTCTCCTTTCTTAGCATGGACATCTTCTTCTTTTTGGATGTCTGATTTTACATGATCAATTATTTTGACCTGACTAAAGTATTGAATTGACTAGCCCCCACTAAATGTATATACATGCATATAGCATTGTAACACTATTGTACATTAAATCTTCACTACTGTGCATCTGATTTAAGATCCCATTGGCCTTTGATGTCGTCAGGGGAAAAAAGGTTGATCCTTATGACTTAGTAAGGATGTCGGGACGGACATCAATTAATGATGGTATTGAGACCGGCAGTGGCTGGCCTGCCAATCTCTTTAGTGGCTCAGACACTATACTGGACAACAGGTGAGGCCACACTTTGTCCTTGTTCCTGTTCTTCTTCATCCGTTTAAGCAGTATCCTCCTAATCTTTCTCCTGAGTACCCCCTTCCCTGAACCTGGGAGCTCCATAATCCTGTTAACATAATGACGTAGATGGAGCTCACTTTACCAGGACATGGTATGTAACTCAACAGATGCTGCACCTGCATGAGATCACAGATCTGGCTCTCCCTATGTTGCTGCCTAATGCCCATCCAGAGTGGATAGAGATCTGTAAAGCTGTGCAAAAGCATCTGTTGTTGTGATTTCAGTCTCTGCTTCTAACAGGTAAGTCTAGCCTCTCTCTCTGGGAATGTGGTGTCTGCTCTCTCTCAGATATCTGCCTTCCACTGGAAGTTTTGGATGCACATTGAAAATCCTGTCATTGTTTTACAACTTTTTAGATGTTGCACTGCGGTTTTGAAATTTCCCCCTAAGGAGCAGAATTTGATTTCTGCAGGTCAACTGTTTCTACAGTCACATCATTTATCAATAGATTGGCACAAATGTTTTCCCACCTAGTTCCCACTGCACTATTATAAAAAAAATCTCACTGTTCCAATATCAACACTAGCATACCATTGAGTGTGAAGCAATGTATTGGGCATGCCTTAATGGTATTCTAGTATGGACATTGGAACTTGCTGCTTCTAATGTGCCAATGATTTTAGAGTCAAGATGCACACGTTTGTAGCTATGTGGACTTCTGTCTACCACACAAATGGATTCCACATTTCACTTCCCAATCTGAAAGCACACTCATTGCTATCATGCTAGAATTCTCAATTGAGCAGGTGAGCTACAGTTACACATGCATGTACATTCTGCATCATGGCTACAGGTGTTAGATTTGCAGCAGTCAATCAATCACAATCTTAGATGTTCTTGCTTGATACTCTTGGAACTTTTTTCCTTTATACTTCCTTTACAAGTTATGTGTACTTATACTGTAGCACTAATGTAGTCATCTATATTAGCAATAAGTAATTAAGTAGTAGTAATGTATTATTTCTAAGGAATAATAAAGAAAAGTAGCAATAAGGAGGCCCCCCGTAACTACTCCCAAGGTCGTTGCTGTAAATGAGAATGTGTTCTCAGTCAACTTACCTGGAAAATAAGGGTTAAATAAAAAATAAATAAAATAAAATAAAAAAGTCTCTGCCTCACCTAATTTCACAAATGTTCCAAGGAGCTTCTGTCTCGAAATGAGAGCTACTGCTGCATGTCAGTCCAAGAGCAAAATGAACACAAGGAATCGGCCTTTGTTTAAATACCCCTGATTCTTAATCCTGCAGTCTCCTGGTTTCCAGTCACATGGTCTCCAAAAAGGTCAGCCAGCTCCTTCACCACCCCCACCCCACCTCCATTCCTGGACATCAGAGGGGGTGGGGACATCAGTGAGGCAGGTCAATATGTTTTTTTTAACTAACTTATCCAATTAAGCCTTGACACGCCTGTGTCAAGCTTGTCAAAGGAGTCGACATTGTATGTGGTTGCGTTCCTGGTCCATGTGAATAGTCTTTAAAGAGTCTGCGTTGTCACTGTGATTGGTCTTTAAAGACTGTGTTGTCACTCATGATGTTCCTTGAGCCTTGTGATCAGGTGGTARGGTTAGACCACTATCTTCTCCTGACAACTATTTTGTTGCTTGAGTGGGATATTTTACCTAAAATACACCGATAGCTCTGGAAAAATAAAAAAATAACACACACACACACACACACACACCTGAAAAATAAAGAACATTTCCTGACTTGTCATGCAGGTTAGGGGTCAATCTACTAAAGTTATTTTACTTGGTGATAATCAGTGTGTCTGTATTTAGTGTATTTTTGCAGGTGGCATTCTTTAACAGTCCTGTTACAGCTGGTATTTAGGCCTACCTGTAATTTACCATCAGAAATACCATCAAAACATTTCTGATTAAACAAACATTGAAGCCAATAGCAAAAAATAGCAACATTTTTCAGAAAGGATTTTTTGTGTGGATAAAATGAATAATGGATCAATCCCGTTACTCATAATTGGCTAGACAATTTTTTCCAAGTTAACTGAAAACCAAGTTAGTCGTCATGTCTGTCTTGCACTATTCGGTATACAGTATACGTCAGAGCATTGAGGAAGTACTGTGAATCTGCATTGCGTAAGATCATCTTTTCTAATATGTGACTACATACTGTGAGTCTAATACTTTTAGCTATATATCCAATCACCACGCAGCATCTTACTGTATCAAGGACATTCAAACAATAAGTGATTTTTAGGAATGTTTCAGAGCTAACTGTAAGCACATAGTTCTGAAATTTGTTTTAGAGCATATACAACAAACTGTAATAGTAAATCATTCCCAAATCCCTATAGTTTATACTCTAGACAGTACAATTTAAGTGTAGCACTACTTAAGATCATTACACAACATCAAACTCTTTTTTACCCCATTCATTTCTTCAGTGCTATTTGTATTAGTAATACAGTGCAGCATGAATCAAAACCTCTGTATGGGGAGAGGGTGTAGTGTTGTATTTTACATTTCCTTGTTGAATATGGTAAAGATGTTCATGTCCATGGGGATAATTATATGGGAAGGTGCCCATTTAATGGGGAAATGTATTTACTACGACTGTGATATGTGTTTCCCACCTAGCTATCTTAAGATGAATGCACTAACTGTAAGTCACTCTGGATAAGAGCATCTGCTAAATGCTTAAAATGTCAATATAAATTAACCGCGACGGTGCTGGCAAAATCCACATCGTCACAGGAGGCAACAGTCTAACCACAGAGCTCTGACGTCAAGGACGTTGACCTTGAGGTCTGGCATGGTGAAGTGCCAAATATGGACCTACAGTTAATGGGGACATTCTGGATTAGAGATTTAGGACCCTTTGGTACAGGACAGACCAAGCAGTGCAGACCAAGGGCCCTTAAAGGAAGCTGACGCTATTTCATATACAGTACTTCATCACGTACCTGATAATGGAGGTCTGGGGACGAGTACTTAAATAATTGGTGAATTGGTAGCAAAGTTGACAATATGCCCTTGTCTCATAAGAGCTATTTCATWTAATTTGGATCTTTTTTGACATGAATGATTTTACTGAGGAAAAAAGTAGTGAAACGTATTGCTCCTCAAGTTGAGTCTTGGATATGTTGACCCAGACCACTGGTCTGGTCTGGTTTTGAGGGCAGGCCAGTTATAGAAACTCTTATCTGAAAGTCTCAGAAGCATGGATATGGATCAGCCTCTCAGACAGTACCTGGGTTGATGAGGCTAGGACTGGGTCATTTCTTGACCCCTTTAGAGAGATCTTGATTCTATGTTCAATTATTGACCTGTGACAAAAACAGCTAATATCCTGTAACTACATACAGAACATGGGATAAACATAATATTGCTTTTTCTGTTCATACATTGTGAAGACACCACTTGGTCTTTCACTTTGTTGTCTGTGCACAGATGAAATCAATGTCGACGAAACGTCTAGAATAGAAATTGCATTAGTCTACGTCAGGAGGCTATAGCTCAAGAGGTTCTTTAAGTACAGTTGATGTGATTAGGGATCTCTTAGTGATTACCTGTCTGACAGACAGTTAAAAGACAATTAATTAACTGTTGACAACCACTTTTCCATAAACAACACTGACATTTAACTTTAAAAGCAACAGAAAGTCAAAACATGGTGTTACTATTAGTAGGTCAATATGTAAATCTTTTAAGAGTCACAGGCCCAGCCTTTTCTGTATGTGTGCTCACAGTAATACTTGGATAATTGGATTACACAGGGGTTAAGCAATTAGCACTGATTTACCTCGATGGGGTTTGACTTGACTATAGGCAGTACATAGACAGACAAATACACAGTATGCATTCTACATGAACTGTCTTGTTGTGTAMATGTATACAGATTGTGTGTTATGTTAAAGCCCTCTGTGCTGTGCTGCATTGAGTACATTGCATGCATACATGCATTCGTTCAATATGTTTATCCTCCCTCATAGTTTTGATGGACGTCTGGAGAGTGTCTCCCAGACACTGAGAAGAACACACCGTTTGTTAATATGGTCCAGACTGGGAGGACCTGACCTAGGGCTGGCCGAATGAATTCGATTAATTTGAATTTATGTTTTTGCGCGAAATTCCAAATGCCTGTATCGCAGAATCAAATTTGTGTGTGTATTTGTGTGTATTTTTCGTTTTTATGAACGTTTATGTCCGATTGTTATCGTGTTGTCTTTTTGGTCTCGTCTCGTTCGCTCCTTCTGTGTTGAGCACCTTCCCATTTATACCAGAGATCTGTAAATAACGACGAGATGCTCATGTCTCCGCCCTATCAGTGGGAGTCGTTGTCCCAAAGGAGGGAAGGCAGGCGACAAGCTTAGGTTAATAAAAAATAAGCGCATAGAAACGCAATGGACTTATTTTGGACAGATTTTGGAGAGAGTGAAACCTCTCGCTTCGCGTCTTTCTCTCACTCAAAGCAACGAATATGAGAGATCACTTCTTACTCTCTGACAAACAGTTTCAACTCGCTATTTGCATTTGAGGTTTGGTCCAATCATATGGACACCGAAACACATGGAATTATTATTTTACTGTAATAAAGGAGAAGTTAACCTTTCGYACCATACACTGTTAATATTTAAACTCCTCAAATTTCGAGCAGAGCACGGAGGTACCAATGGACATTTATTATGGAAAATGAATATTCAGTTTGTCGCGCGCGCATTACGGTACCACGTATCGCTGGCAGCATTTTAATCAAATAAAGATTGTTATGTTAGTTGTTTAGTCTGTGTTTTATAAATGTACAATACGCATAAAACAATTATATTATGAATTGGCAACTCGTTCTCATTCTGAGAAATATGGTAGGCCACTTGATTTCAACATCTGAACGAGGTGGACAGGCTAGCATGCTGTTCAAACAGTTGGAGACGGACAGAAGGGTGTGTTCATAACAATTCAACTGTTTAGCCTTGTTAGCTGAATTCAYAGCTTGTGATTATACCTAGATCCAATTTGGCTAAACTTGAAATAKACATATTAGCTGGCTACTCACTAGCGCGTGGGCTTTTGCTTGAGAGATTGTTTATGAGATCGGTTTTAATTTTCTATAATGCCTGCTACATTATTAGTGAATTTGCATTATGCATATTTCTGGTTAAAAAAAATTAACAAAAATACACTTTTTATAGACAGACCTGTAAACCAGATCGCCCTATGTATAATGTTACAAGCTCTGAATTCAAACATTATTGCTGACTGTTTTAAATGCAGTGTATTTGACCTTTTAATTGTACAACAAAGCTTATTTAGAGATATATTTTTTAATGTAGATATACAGTACCAGTCAACAGTTTGGACACCTACTCATTCAAGTGTTTTTGTAGAATAATAGAGAAGACTTCAAAACAATGAAATAACACATATGGAATCATGTAGTAACCAAAAAAGTGTTAAACAAATAAAAATATGTTTCATATTTTAGATCCTTCAACATAGCCACCCTTTGCCTTGATGACAGCTTTGCACACGCTTGGCATTCTCTCAACCAACTTCACCTGGAATGCTATCCCAACAGTCTTGAAGGAGTTCCCACATATGCCGAGCACTTTTTGGCCTCTTTTCCTTCATTCTACAGTCCATCTAATCCCAAACCATCTCAATTGTGTTGAGGTCGGGTGATTGTGGAGGCCAGGTCATTTGATGCAGAACTCTATCACTCTCCTCCTTGGTCAAATAGCCCTAATACAGCCTGGAGGTGTGTTGGGTCATTATCCTGTCGAAAAAACAAATGATAGCCTCACTAAGCACAAACCAGATGGGATGGCCTATCGCTGCAGAATGCTGTGGTAGCCATGCTGGTTAAGTGTGCCTTGAATTCAAAATAAATCACAGACAGTGTCACCAGCAAAGCACCATCACACTTCCTCCTCCATGCTTCACGGTGGGAACCACACATGCGGAGATCATCCGTTCACCTTCTCTGCGTCTCACAAAGACATAGCGGTTGGAACCAAATAAACTCAGCAAAATAAGAAACGTCCTCTCACTGTCAACTGTTTATTTTCAGCAAACTTAACATGTGTAAATATTTGTATGAACATAACAATATTCAACAACTGAGACATAAACTGAACAAGTTCCACAGACATGTGACTAACAGAAATTGAATAATGTGTCCCTGAACACAGGGGGGGTCAAAATCAAAGTAACAGTCAGTATCTGGTGTGGCCACCAGCTGTATTAAGTACTGCAGTGCATCTCCTCATCATGGACTGCACCAGATTTGCCAGTTCATGCTGTGAGATGTTACCCCACTCTTCCACCAAGTTCCTAGACATTTCTGGGGGGAATGGTCCTAGCCCTCACCCTCCAATCCAACAGGTCCCAGACGTGCTCAATAGGATTGAGATCTGGGCTCTTCGCTGGCCATGGCAGAACACTGACATTCCTGTCTTGCAGGAAATCACGCACAGAACGAGCAGTATGGCTGGTGTTATTGTCATGCTGGAGAGTCATGTCAGGATGAGCCTGCAGGAAGGGTACCACATGAGGGAGGAAGATGTCTTCCCTGTAACGCACAGCGTTGAGATTGCCTGCAATGACAACAAGCCATGTCCGATGATGCTGTGACACACCGCCCCAGACCATGACGGACCCTCCACCTCCAAATCGATCCTGCTCCAGAGTACAGGCCTCGGTGTAACGCTCATTCCTTCAATGATAAACGCGAATCCGACCATCACCCCTGGTGAGACAAAACTGCGACTCGTCAGTGAAGAGCACTTTTTGCCAGTCCTGTCTGGTCCAGCGACGGTGGGTTTGTGCCCATAGGCAACGTTGTTGCCGGTGATGTCTGGTGAGGACCTGCCTTACAACAGGCCTACAAGTCCTCAGTCCAGCCTCTCTCAGTCTATTYCGGAGAGTCTGAGCACTGATGGAGGGATTGTGCGTTCCTGGTGTAACTCGGGCAGTTGTTGTTGCCGTCCTGTACTTGTCCCGCAGGTGTGATGTTTGCACAGGATGTACCGATCCTGTGCAGGTGTTGTTACACGTGGTCTGCTACTGCGAGGATGATCAACTGTCCGTCCTGTCTCCCTGTAGCGCTGTCTTAGGCGTCTCACAGTACAGACATTGCAATTTATTGCCCTGACCACATCTGCAGTCCTCATGCCTCCTTGCAGCATGTCTAAGGCACGTTCACGCAGATGAGCAGGGACCCTGGGCATCTTTCTTTTGGTGTTTTTCAGTGTCATTAGAAAGGCCTCTTTAGTGTCTTAAGTTTTCATAGCTGTGACCTTAATTGCCTACCGTCTGTAAGCTGTTTGTGTCTTAATGACTGTTCCACAGGTGCATGTTCATTAATTGTTTATGGTTCATTGAACAAGCATGGGAAACAGTGTTTAAACCCTTTACAATGAAGATCTGTGAAGTTATTTAGATTTTTACAAATTATCTTTGAAAGACAGGGTCCTGAAAAAGGGACGTTTCTTTTTTTGCTGAGTTTATCTCAAATTTGGACTCATAAGACCAAAGGACAGATTTCCACCGGTCTAATGTCCATTGCTCGTGTTTCTTGGCCCAAGATAGTCTCTTCTTATTATTGGTGTCCTTTAGTAGTGGTTTCTTTGAAGCAATTCGACCATGAAGGCCTGATTCACGCAGTCTCATCTGAACAGTTGATGTTGAGATGTGTCTGTTACTTGAACTCTGTGAAGCATTTTTTGGGCTGCAATCTGAGGTGCAGTTAACTCTAATGAACTTATCCTCTGCAGCAGAGGTAACTCTGGGTCTTCCTTTCCTGTGACGGTCCTCATGAGAGCCAGTTTTATCATAGCGCTTGATGGTTTTTGCGACTGTACTCGAAGAAACTTTCAAAGTTCTTGACATTTTCTGGATTGACTAACCTGCATGTCTTAGAATAATGCTGGACTGTKGTTTCTCTTTGCTTATTTGAGCTGGTCTTGCCATAATATGGACTTGGTCTTTTACCAAATAGGGCTATCTTCTGTATACCACCCCTACCTTGTCATAACAAAACTGATTGCCTCAAACGCATTAAGAAGGAAAGAAATTCCATAAATTAACTTTTATAAATTAACTTTTTGACACACCTGTTAACTGAAATGCATTCCAAGTGACTACCTCATGAATCTGGTTGAGAGAATGCCAAGAGTGTGTAAAGCTGTCATCAAGGCAAAGGGTGGCTACTTTGAATAATCTCAAATATAAAATATATTTAGATTAGTTTAACACTTTTTTTGGTTACTACATGATTCCATACGTGTTATTCATAGTTTTGATGTCTGCAATGTAGAAAATAGTAAAAATAAAGAAAAAACATAGAATGAGTAGGTGTGTCCAAACTTTTGACTGGTATTGTATATCGTTAATCGCCCATAAGTTTGAAAACACAAACAGCCCTAACCTGACCACAAGCTAACATTTAAAAGCAGACACAGGTGTCTCTAACTCATCTGCCGACATAGGTCTAGTGTAGTCAACCAATTTATACTCTTGATATCCATTATCCTATACACCAATTTAAATGGCACTAGTCAATTATAAGGCTGGAATCTTATGCCACTGTTCCTCTTTAGTGGAATCTTTTTTTGTGGAAGACAGTGTTGGCGCTACCTGCCGCACAAAACAAATGAAGAAGAGGAACTGGGTGCACTGGTTTGTTTTTATTTAGTCTCAGGTTCATTATGTGTGTAGTTTATAACATTGCCAAATGGGACAGAGAACCTACATGGATTATGCCTTTTAAGTAAGCCTTGTATCATACAGTATATCCTTTTCAATAGGTACAGTTGAAGTGGGAAGTTTACATACATCTTAGCCAAATACATTTAAACTCAGTTTTTCACAATTCCTGACTGCTACTGTTACGAATAGCCTACGCTTCAACCAAGTTCTCTTGCAGGTGAGTAGTGCCTTTTGCATTTTATTATACATTATTTTGTGGGTAGAATGGCCAGGTTAAACTAATCTTAAGGCAAGATGACCTTACATACAGTTGAAGTCGGAAGTTTACATACACCTTAGCCAAATACATTTAAACTCAGTTTTTCACAATTCCTGACTGCTACTGTTACGAATAGCCTACGCTTCAACCAAGTTCTCTTGCAGGTGAGTAGTGCCTTTTGCATTTTATTATACATTATTTTGTGGGTAGAATGGCCAGGTTAAACTAATCTTAAGGCAAGATGACCTTACATACAGTTGAAGTCGGAAGTTTACATACACCTTAGCCAAATACATTTAAACTCAGTTTTTCACAATTCCTGACATTTAATCCTTGTAAAAATGCCCTGTTTTAGGTCAGTTATGATCACCACTTTATTTTAAGAATGTGAAATGTCAGAATAATTGTAGAGAGAATGATTTATTTCAGCTTTTATTTCTTTCATCACATTCCCAGTTCTGTCTCTTATACACATCTAGATGTGTATAAGAGACAGCACCTGGATTGTGCAACATTTGCCCATTATTCTTTTCAAATTCTTCAAGCTCTGTCAAATTGGTTGTTGATCATTGCTAGACCACCATTTTCAGGTCTTGTCATAGATTTTTAAGTAGATTTAAGTCAAAACTGTAACTTGGCCAATCCAGAACCTGTCTCTTATACACATCTAGATGTGTATAAGAGACAGCCCACATCATGATGCTGCCACCCCCGTGCATCACGGTTCGGATGATGTTCTTCAGCTTGCAAGCCTCCCCATTTTTCCTCTAAACATAACGATGGTCATTATGGCCAAACAGTTCTATTTTTGTTTCATCAGACCAGAGGACATTTCTCCAAAAAGTACGATCTTTGTCCTCATGTGCCTGTCTCTTATACACATCTAGATGTGTATAAGAGACAGGTACATTACGATGGTCATTATGGCCAAACAGTTCTATTTTTGTTTCATCAGACCAGAGGACATTTCTCCAAAAAGTACGATCTTTGTCCTCATGTGCAGTTGCAAAATGTAGACTGGCTTTTTTATGCCGGTTTTGGAGCAGTGGCTTCTTCCTTGCTGAGTGGCCTTTCAGGTTATGTCGATATAGGACTTGTTTTACTGTGGATATATATACTTTTGTACCTGTTTCCTCCAGCATCTTCACAAGGTCCTTTGCTGTTGTTCTGGGATTGATTTGCATTTTTCGCACCAAAGTACGTTCATCTCTAGGAGACAGAATGCGTCTCCTTCCTGAGCGGTATGACGGCTGCGTGGTCCCATGGTGTTTATACTTGCATACTATTGTTTGTACAGATGAACGTGGTACCTTCAGGTGTTTGGAAATTTCTCCCAATGATGAACCAGACTTGTGGAGTTCTACAATTTTGTTTCTGAGGTCCTGGCTGATTTCTTTTGATTTTCCCATGATATTAAGCAAAGAGGCACTGAGTTTGAAGGTAGTCCTTAAAATACATCCACAGGTACACCTCCAATTGACTCCAATGATGTCAATTAGCCTATCAGAAGCTTCTAAAGCCATGACATCATTTTCTGGAATTTTCCAAGCTGTTTAAAAGCACAATCAACTTAGTGTATGTAAACTTCTGACCCACTGGAATTGTGATACAGTGAATTATAAGTGAAATAATCTGTCTGTTAGCAATTGTTGAAAAATGACTTGTGTCATGCACAAAGTAGATGTCCTAACCGACTTGCCAAAAACTATAGTTTGTTAACAAGAATTGTGTGGAGTGGTTTAAAAATGAGTTTTAATGACACCAACCTAAGCGTATGTAAACTTCCAACTTCAACTGTATCAACCAATATCAACATATTGGACTGTCTGGAAGAGAGGAGCTTTGTTTCAGCTCACCCAGTTCTAGACCAAAGGTGTCTGGACAGATAGACCATGTGAGATGTGTGACACTGCATACAATCCTTCGTATCCTCCTTAATTGCCATCGCCAAGCAACCCTGAAATAGAATACCAACACTGACCTGTCACCTTATTGACACATTTCGTAACTGGCACACTTCCTAGAGAAAGAAAGAGAGAATTGCCTTTAATAATTCAGATTTTTTTTCTCATATAAAAAGGAATTTAATACAGTGCCTTCAGAAAGTATTTATACACTTTGACTTATTCCACATTTTGTTGTATTACAGCCTAAATTCAAAATGGATTAAATCGTTTTTCTCTCTCACCCATCTACACGCCATAATGACAAAGTAAAAAACATGTGTTTAGAAATGTTAGCAAATAATGAAATACAGAAATATAGCATTTACATAAGTATTCACACCCCTGAGTCAATACTTTGTAGAAACAACTTAGGAAGCATTTACAGCTGTGATACTTTCTGGGTAAGTCTCTAAGAGCTTTCCACACCTGGATTGTGCAACATTTGCCCATTATTCTTTTCAAATTCTTCAAGCTCTGTCAAATTGGTTGTTGATCATTGCTAGACCACCATTTTCAGGTCTTGTCATAGATTTTTAAGTAGATTTAAGTCAAAACTGTAACTCAGACATTCACTGTCTTCTTAGTAATGTGTTGCATTGGATTTTCCCCAAAGATAATTGCTTGCCACATTTTTAGCAGTATTGCTAAGGGTATTGTTGCAAACAGGATGCATGTTTGGGAATATTTTTTATTTTGTACAGGCTTCCTTCTGTTCACTGTCAATTATTTTAGTATTGTGGAGTAACTACAATGTTGTTGATCCATCCTCAGTTTTCTCCTAACTCTGTAACTGTTTTAAAGTCAGCATTGACCTCATGGTGAAATCCCTGAGCGGTTTCCTTCCTCTCCGGCAAATGAGTTAGGAACGACAACTGTATCTTTGTAGTGACTGGGTGTATTGATACGCCATCCAAAGTGTAATGAATAACTTCATCATCTACCAATAGGTGCCCTTCTTTGCGAGGCATCGGAAAACTGCTCGACTGAGGGACCTTATAGATAATTGTATGTGTGGGGTACAGAGATAAGGTTGTAAATCAAAAATCATGTTAAACACATATTGCACATAGCGTGAGTCCATGCAATGTATTATGTGACTTGTTAAGCAAACGTTTACTCCTGAACTTATTAAGGCTTGCCATAACAAAGGAGTTGAATACTTATTGTCTCAAGACATTTTAGCTTTTAATTTTTTATTAATTTATAAACATTTCCAAAAATATAATTCCACTTTGAGATTATGGGTTATTGTGTGTAGATAAGTGACACAGCATCTCAATTTAATCCATTTAAAATTCAGGCTGTAACACAACAAATGTGGAAAAAGGTAAGGGGTGTGAACACTTTCTGGCACGTTATGTATGAAGCTTTTAGGCTATTTTCATGTACATTTATTCCAGTAAATATCTAAAAGAAAATAACTAGCAATTTTTCATTCAAAAACTAGATTGTTTTAATGTTTTATTAAATCAATGAAGCTCCTTTTCGCTTTGTAGTGTAGAATCCCAAAATCCTCACCCCCATCAGTTCTGGGCAAAATTTCTTGCTACCTTGGCAACAACCAAATTATCAGGATTTGCTGTTTTAGTCCTTGAAGGTATATGTCCCTAGAGTTGGAAAATGTGCAGCAGTGCAGCAATGAGAGCTCTTTTCTCAATCCCATACATTTGTCCAATAGGGATTTTAACCTATGACAAACTATGTCCGTATAGAACAAGTTATTCCTCACATAAACCCTTAAATCATATGGAATTTGAAAGAATTCCATGTCAGTGAAGCAGATATAAACTAAGGTTTCAACATCCTAATGTCAATGGCACAAAAAAATGTGTCTGATGGATAACTGTGGATCTAAACGTTCCAATGATATATGATTAAAGGGTATACCTGAGCAAGAACTTGTTGTATACTGACATTGTCATAGGTTAAAATCTATGGGAGAAATGAATGGGATGGAGGGATGAAAGAAAGAGTGATAACACAGAGAAAGCTCCCATTGCGGCACTGCTATCACACATTTTCCAACTCAAAGGACATTTCAAGAAAATCACTATGAGATATCGTCAACCCAAGTGAGCCTGACCAACCCCCCTGGCTCATGGATTATTTGTCATTTGTTTGCAGTAGAATTTTAAGCACTGCAGTGCACCACAGCTCCAGAATTATACACATTGTTGTTAAAAATCACTTGTCGCCCAGACAGCGTCTTCACATCTTTTTCATTCTTATCACAATATTGGGCTGATTTGTATGTGGGCGTGGATCAGATATTGTGTTGCCTATAGTTTGTCAGTATTAGGCTAATCAACATAATTGTATCCTATTTAAAATCACTACAAACATGCTAGATACAAGTCACCAATGCTTTAACCCCATTAGGCTGTATTTAAAAATATATATATAAGTGAAAAATTAAAGATGCACTATGCAGAAATCGCTCCGGCATTTCCTGGTTGCTAAAATTCGAATAGTCCGCCTAATTTCAGTTTGTGACAAAACAAGCAAGTATAGTGTAGAGAATCATTGTCATCTAAACCGCTGWAAAATATATTTTCCATAACCAAAAATATTGTCTTTTCAGCTGTTTGAAGCTGGTGTACAAACCCAAAGTAAAAGAAGTAAAAAAACAAAATGTAAGACTGGGAAGCAAAGAAATAGCGCACATAAAACAGCCAATAGATATGCTGCTACCAACATTTTGAATTACAAACAGGTAAATCACTTCTTAGACTTGCTTTCAAAGAGAATGACAGCTCTATAACTTACAGTTCTATGTGAATTTGGTCGGGTTGCCCAAAAAGTGACACAATGCAGCTTTAAAAGCCACTGTTATAGTTATCATTTAGCTTACGTTGATTATGAAGTTGTAGTATCAATAGAAGTTATCACTATAGTGTCATTAATCCTCCCAAATGTATGTGTCTTGTCGTTATGTAATTCTTAACTGTGTCATTGAACCAGTTCAGACACCAGTGTAACAAGTTGACTCTATGGGAGAATCACAATAATTAATTCATGACAAGGTCACTAATTATTTACAGAATGGTCATTCAAAAATGTTTAATTAAGTTGTTAGGTGCCAGTTGTGTTAATGTCCATGTTAGGCTGTGTGAATGACAACTGCAATATTGAATTCATTCATTTGTCAGGGAGCATGTGACAGTTTTCACAAAGGTGCACAAATTTCATACATTACACCGGATTTAGCACAAGCTCATTTTGATCTGCAGCCCCTGTTGCTCAAATGACAGAATGACAAAGACATAGATCTACTGTGAATGATACAAGATACACTGGAACAATAGAAATACCTCAACACGACCTTTAAAAAGGAATATATGCAAATAGATCGTTTCACATACGTTTTTATATCATCAATTTAGATTCAAATTGGAAACGGTTTCTGGCTGTGATTTTAAGGTACTGTATAGCCTTGCAGTTGCCATTGTGATTCACATTATGTCTTAACATCCTACTTTGTCTCCTTCTTACCACATTGAAGGCCTAGCAGAAGAGATTCACTTGATATATAAATACCACCTTTCTCAGACCAATTATAGCTACTAGGTACTTGGAGTCACAGAATCCTGTTGGGTTTTTAACTCTCCAGTGAGAGTGGACGTGTGTGACATGTTCATTTGTGTGCAGTAACGTGAGGGTTTGCAAATAGCTGTGCTGCTACCAACATTCTGAATTAAAAACAAAGAAATCTACATTGAGATTCAGGTTGTCATACACTGTGAGATTTCATGAACGTGACCTTGGCTTTGAAGTTAGAAATCAACCACAAATTGTGAAAAAATGAGAGAGGGAAGAAGCGGGAGATTAAAGATATAGAGGGAGAAGATGAGAAATAGATAGGAGTGAGTCACTGCAGTATGTCGTTTGGATCAGCTTGGGATCTGATAGCATGCTTGTTTTAAAGGGCACTTCACAAGGAGACTGTCTTATCATTCAACGCCCAATCCATCTCCTACACTACCAAAATAACAAGAACCACTTCTTAGCATCAACATGGTAACCATGACTGGTTGAACAGAAAGGGGTGCACAATACTTAGGAAATCAGTGTGACCCTAATCTGAAGGGAAGTCACACAGTGCATGGATGAGGCAGCACAGAAATGTGTCGATTCTAGAAACATGGAGAAGGGGACAGAAAGAGAGAGAAAGGAAGAGAATTGAAGAGAAAGCGTGAGGGAGGGGTGAAGTTGGAAAAGGTCAAGTTGAAGAGATGAGATAGAGAGAAAAATAGATAGAGAGCAGCAGTTGTAATCTGGGCTTTAAGGCTTTCTATGGGTATTAAAGCCAGGACACTTATTAGATTGGACTGAGTGTTTCCCCTCAGCGCAGGCACTAATTGCATATGACAAAATCAGGGCCCTGGCGTCAGAGCAGCGGTGGAAAAAGTACCCAATTGTCATACTTGAGTAAAAGTAAAGATGTCTTAATAAAAAAAGACTCAAGTAAAAGTGAAAGTCACCCAGTAAAATACTACTTGAGTAAAGGTGTAAAAGTATTTTGTTTGAAATATACTTAAGCATCAAAAGTAAATGTAATTGTTAAAATATACTTAAGTATCAAAAGTAAAAGTATAAATAATTTCAAATTATTTTTATTAAGCATACCAGATGCCATGATTTTCTTGTTTTTTAAATTTACGGATAGCCAGAGGCACACTCCAACACTCAGYCATAATTTACAAACAAAGGTTTTGTGTCTAGTCAGTCCACTAGATCAGATGCAGTAGGGATGACCAGGGATTTTCTCTTTAAGTGCACAAATTAGACAATTTTTCTGTCCTGCTAAGTATTAAAAATGTAATGAGTACTTTTGCATGTCAGGGAAAATATATGGAGTAAAAAGTACATCCTTTTCTTTAGGAATGTAGTGAAATAAAAGTAAAAGTAAAGTACAGATACCCCAAACAACGACTTAAGTAGTACTTTCAAGTATTTTTACACAAGTACTTTACACCACTGTGTCTGAGAGCCTGGACCTGTGACAGAGAGATGATGTGCACACCATATGGAAACAATGCCAAGCCAAGCCATGTATACACGGTGAGCTAATGATGCTTTCTAGCCACAAATAGGCTCTTAATCCGAGCTGTGAGAAGAATATGAGGGAAAAGGTGTCTCTGTGTGCATGTGTGTGTGTGCTCGCTTGTGCATACATGTGAAGGTATGCAAGCGTGTTAATTCAATTAACGGCTCTCTGCAAAGCAAAGAACATTCAAGGTGAACAACACTAACACTACATGTGCCTTGTAAATTGGTTCATTGGCTGTAACAAATATAGTAGGTTATTTATGAAAAGAGGAGAAAGAGAGAATAGAGATAGATAGAGAGAGAGAGAGAGAGAGGAGAGAGAGAGAGAGAGAGAGAGAGAGAGAGAGAGAAGAGAGAGAGAGAGAGAGAGAGAGAGAGAGAGAGAGAGAGAGAGAGTATAAAAGGGGGTAACTTGAGATGAGAACCAGTGAAATAAACAGCATGAAATACGTTATTCAGTGTGGCAAAAGTTCAAAGGCAGCGCTGAGAGGCTTTCACAGTAACATACCCCAACATGAAGAAGCAGAACGCTGAGAGGCTTTCACAGTAACATACCCCAACATGAAGAAGCAGAACGCTGAGAGCTTTCACAGTAACATACCCCAACATGAAGAAGCAGAGCGCTGAGAGGCTTCACAGTAACATACCCAACATGAAGAAGCGAGGCTGAGAGGCTTACATTAACATACCCCAACATGAAGAAGCAGAGCGCTGAGAGGCTTTCACAGTAACATACCCCAACATGAAGAAGCAGAGCGCTGAGAGGCTTTCACAGTAACATACCCCAACATGAAGAAGCGAACGCTGAGAGGCTTTCACAGTAACATACCCCAACATGAAGAAGCAGAACGCTGAGAGGCTTTCACAGTAACATACCCCAACATGAAGAAGCAGAACGCTGAGAGGCTTTCACAGTAACATACCCCAACATGAAGAAGGCAGAGCGCTGAGAGGCTTTCACAGTAACATACCCCAACATGAAGAAGCAGAACGCTGAGAGGCTTTCACAGTAACATACCCCAACATGAAGAAGCAGAACGCTGAGAGGCTTTCACAGTAACATACCCCAACATGAAGAAGCAGAGCGCTGAGAGGCTTTCACAGTAACATACCCCAACATGAAGAAGCAGAGTGCTGAGAGGCTTTCACATTAACATACCCCAACATGAAGAAGCAGAGCGCTGAGAGGCTTTCACAGTAACATACCCCAACATGAAGAAGCAGAGCGCTGAGAGGCTTTCACAGTAACATACCCCAACATGAAGAAGCAGAACGCTGAGAGGCTTTCACAGTAACATACCCCAACATGAAGAAGCAGAACGCTGAGAGGCTTTCACAGTAACATACCCCAACATGAAGAAGCAGAGTGCTGAGAGGCTTTCACAGTAACATACCCCAACATGAAGAAGCAGAGGCTGAGAGGCTTTCACAGTAACATACCCCAACATGAAGAAGCAGAACGCTGAGAGGCTTTCACAGTAACATACCCCAACATGAAGAAGCAGAACGCTGGAGAGGCTTTCACAGTAACATACCCCAACATGAAGAAGCAGAGGTGCTGAGAGGCTTTCACAGATAACATACCCCAACATGAAGAAGCAGAGCGCACTGAGAGGCCTTCACAGTAACATACCCCAACATTGAAGAAAGCAGAGCGCTGAGAGGCTTTCACAGTAACATACCCCAACATGAAGAAGCAGAGCGCTGAGAGGCTTTCACAGTAACATACCCCAACATGAAGAAGCAAAGCGCTGAGAGGCTTTCACAGTAACATACCCCAACATGAAGAAGCAGAACGCTGAGAGGGAAATTATGCCTTTGATTTGATCTGATGTGAGTTCTCATATTGCAGTCTTATTTAATTTTATACATTCGAGGTTCCCCATCGTCTCCTTACATTCTGCTTTTAAAACTCTGAGGTTTTCTCATGGTCTAAGACTTTGGAAATCCTTTAAATGTGGTAAAAAAATAAAAAAAATCTGATCATTGAACATTACAGCAAATAGTCAATGTATTTACTTGCTATATGTAGACTTTTACTCTTCAATCTAATTGGTTACAGATTTTGTTATTTTCCATTGCACACATCCTCGGATGTTGGGTTCAAAACATAATGACTGGAACTGAATTGAACCCAATATAGTATAAACACTGAGTATACAAAACATATTTTTCCATGACATAGACTGACGAGGTGAAAACTGTGATCCCTTATTGATGTCACCTGTTAAATCCACTTCAATCAGTTTAGATGAAGTGGAGGAGACAGGTTAAAGAAGGATTTTTAAGCCTTGAGACAATTGAGACATGGATTGTGTGTACCATTCAGAGGGTGATTGGACAAGACAAAAAATGTAAGTGCCTTTGAACGGGGTATGGTAGTAGTAGGTGCCAGATGCACCGGTTGGTGTCAAGAACTGCAACGCTGCTGGGTTTTTCAAGCTTAACAYTTTCCCATGTGTATCAAGAATGGTCCACCATCCAAAGGACATCCAGCCAACTTAACACAACTGTGGAAAGCATTGGAGTCAACATGGGCCAGCATCCCTGTGGAACACTTTCCACACCTTGTGGAGGACATCTTAAGGCGCTCTTAATGTTCGCTATACTCAGTGGATATAACCACGCCCACATGACTTATTCTGAAAACTGGAAGAGGGGGGTCTACCTGGAGGGAGTTTTACAGTACCCAAGACCATTAGGTCATTTAATTTGATCAAGGGAAAGAATAGCTTTCACAAAGTGGGTTCGGTTGAATTGTGAGAGTGTTAATGCATGCTCCTCCCTCAAACACAGACACACAGGTCATTGGATGACTATTCAAGCCCAAATCTTTGCAAAACAATTACACATACAATGTGCCATATGTCTTAATAGTGTACATCAACATCAACAAAATATTTCTCAAAAGTCCACCTTACGTTCTCCAGCTCAATGTCGTTTAGATGAGTCTGTCTCTTTAAAAACAGGGGGAAATGGTTGACAGGACTTGTCAAGTGTCATTATGAAATCCTGTATCCAGGGTATTTCTTGGCTCGCCATTCACTCTTTCCCGGTAGTGTTGTCTGCTACAGCACAGGTTCTTTCTAATCCAAACAAAGAAGCTATAACGACCCAACAAATTCCACATTTAGGCTTCAATGTAATAAAAACTGCTATGTTTACTTTTAATCTGTGGCAGACAATACCTGCAGTGCAACAGTAAACAAATCAGGAGAAAACAAACTCCGTGAACCTACAGCAAAGATTTTCCAAAGACCTTTGTAGGCACAGTAAGTCTTGCGTAATGTTTGTGAAGTCTGCCCACGAGAGATTATAGACACAGTCACAGCTAAGCATACCCTTATTACACATGTATCTCTTACTGAATAGAACACACCAATGAATGAATCATATATCTAGATAATATTATGCTATTCTATTTACTTACTGCATATGTAATTTTTTATAAGCATGTCAGACAACACTGGGCATATTTATCCCCCTGTCATTCAGGCTTTTTGTGTGTTAAGTGCAGGGTTGGGTAGGTTACTTTCTAAATGTAATCCTTTACAGTTACTAGTTACCTGTCCAAAATTGTAATCGGTAACGTAACTTTTGGATTACCCACACTCAGTAATGTAATCTGATTACATTCAGTTACTTTTAGAATGCTTTTCCCTTAAGTGGCATTAGAAGAAGACAGAAAATGTATGTTACCAATTGAACCACATCTATTGCAGGATAAATCAATGTTAAAGTTTACATAGCTGGCCATATATGGATGTTAAAATTTACTTTATGGGTTGGTTATGTAGGCTTCTTCTAACCCATCACTTTCTACTACATATAATAATACGATTCAATTATATCCTTACATTAAAAACCAAAGTCTATCAGAATTCCAGTTATTCTAATAAATGTTATACCCCTTGATCTTCAAGAATAGGACTTGGAAATATGGAAGTATAGATTAGCCATAATGTTTTACCTGAGCACCAAAACAAAGAACTTATTAGCCAGCCCCACTCTGTTGTTTATGATTTTGTTGTCATGGTGAACTGATTGGGCTCATTGATTCGAGTTGAAAAATGAATGCTGTGCTCATGGAATGGCATGCTTTGATCAATAATATATTATATCTGTGTCGCCATAGACCACACCACTGCTGTCATCCTTACCTCCAAGTGTTTATTCAAATTGGATAATCTTTGGATGCTGACAGCAGTCGTACCATTGGAAGACATAGCTTGAACTGTAGCCTACAAAAGCCTATTCCTGCTCTTTTAACGTGATCCATCAAACACATCTGGTGTGTCGTCATAGTGGTCTTCGACTTGTGGTCAGACTCGCTCGGGTGGAACAAACTTAAATGTGCGCCTTTTTTCAATGCTGATTTGAATGTCATTAAGAAAACAGAGAAGTGTCAAAGATTTGTTTGTCYTAAACATCCTTTCTGAATGTAATCCTTGAAGTAATCATCTAGTTTTTCAAAAGTATCTGTAATCCCATTACAATTTTTTTGCTTGCAACGTTACGGATTACAGTTACCGTGTTTTGTAATCCCTTACATGTAACGGACTCCCCAACCCTGGTTAAGTGGATGTTCAGACTGTTGGCTCATGGAGCGTAGAGTCTATATTGAACTTCCCCAGATTTTCTCCTCCTCCCATACTTCAGTCCAGCCTTGTGGGTTCAGTGGTATTGGTCTCACTCTCAGTGTCACACCCACACTGTTGAAAATGTACCGATAGATGGAGCAAGAGAGCGAGATAGAGGGTGTGTGTGTGTGTGAGGGAGAGAGAGAGAGAGAAAGAGAGAGAAATGTTGCTGAGACATGTGATGAGGATAGAGAGAGAGAGAGAGAAAACCCTTAAAAGTGACAGGGAGTGATGGGAGGCAAAGCATCAGATGGTGAAAAGAGAGGAAAACCTGTAAGCCACTCTCAGATTGTCACTGACAGCTGTTTACTGATAGCTGAGAGGAGGATACACAGGCAATTAGGAAGAGGTTAGGAAACACTTATAGTGAAAGCGAGAGACTGGAATGGAAATACTCATAGGGAAACAGTGATATGCAGTTCATTATTCCTAGTTGCTGTCATTATTATGTTGCTATACCATTCATCCTTATTCTGTTTCTCTCTCTGTAACCATATGTTTGGCACAGGACCTTTCTGTCGCCGTGGCAATGGGGCAATGTAGGCATGGGCCTCCAAGTGCCAAGCCCTGTTGGCTGGTGATCTTCCTGGCGAGGGTAGGTGAGTTGGAGCTGGAGGGCGCATGCGGACAGGAAATGAGGCCGCAAGCGAAGAATTGTGGGATTGGCAAGCACCTCAAAACCACCGTAAATGAAAGAGGCTCAGAACAAAAGGGATGGTGTTGAAATAGCCTGCATACTGTACGAATCTGTTCTGTGTGTATCTGCCTAAGATCTGAGGTCTGTCTCTGATCTAAATACATTTTATTTTACAACCCATTTATATTTCTCCCAAATTTTACTATAATTTTATTTTTGTAAACATTGCTATACAATGTCCAAATGTCCTTGTCCTTCATCGACTTTACTCATCTGTGGCATCCTTGTTCAAAGTTAAACCGTGTCAACAGAAGTACGCTAGGGGACTGACTGTCTGCAAAAAAGGTTCCACTGATCACATGCAGACACCTCTCACTATCCACCTGCAGAGAGCAGACTAACTACTGAGCAGGGACTGTAAATGGCTTTATACCATTACATCTAACTACAGCTGAGAGATTAGGGATAAGATTATCAGAGCTTCGCGGTGCCATATAGTTCACATGCAGCCCATAGGTTTATGGTGTCTAATTCACAAGTGAATATGGCCTGAACATAGTTCATCTCAATGGGTTAACTAACTCACTGATTACCTGTAAAATGCTTAAAAAACATTATATATTTTTATAGTTAATCCTTACATGCAACATCTCATAATTCTTAAACAGTTCTTGGAAGCACTACACTGAGTAATGACTGTGTTTGTCTGTCCACACTCATGTTCATTTACAATGTTTTTTGAGTACATCCCTGCTGTGCTCTGTGCTCTGTGTATCTGTCTGTCTGTGGACTGGCTGTGTGTCACTTGCTGGTTACATTCTGTGTTGGCGTGTTGTGTTATTGGTTCAACACATGTTATTACACAGACGTCAACAAACCACAGACGGACAGAGGGAGTGAGGGGAGAGAGAGAGGGTCAGAGAGGGGGAGAGAGGGAGGGGCGACAGAGAGGGGGAGAGAGGAAGGGGCGACAGAGAGGGGGAGAGAGGAAGGGAGCAAGAGAGAGTGTCAGAGGGCAGAGAGTGCACCAAGGGTGGGAGGGAAATTAAATTGAATCTGAGACTGATCAAATATAGATGAAAAGCAAGAAATCATAGGAAATATGAAAGAGCGAAAGTGTTCCAGTAAAAAGTACAGGTGTTTAACTCAGACATGATGAGGGGTAGAAGGACTAGGATTATTATGAAACATGTTATACCCTACATAGACAGAGAAATTCAGCTATAAAGTTCAAGTATAGATTCCAAAAAAAGAGAAGACAAACTGAGCTCAGAGTTGGTTGTGGATAATTAGTGGGGAGCCTATAGCCAAAGGAAGAGGAGAAAAGTACTGTTGTGTTGAGGCAGGAAAAAGAGAAAGAAAGAGAGAGGGAGTGAATAAGATTGAGAATTATTTATAGATGAGCAGACTGTTGCATTTAAGTCTTTGTGGTTATGCATAACAATAACTATGGGGATTTGGTGTGAGGACATGCCTCTAAAACCGATTGCAAAGGGCAGAGTTTGCCTGTCCTCTGCTTTCATATCATTGCATTCAACACCCTTTTTTGAAAGCCATGATTCTGTATGTGAATGCGCAATTTTATGTACAGTACCAGTCAAAAGTTTGGACAGACTCATTAAAGTGTTTTTCTTTATTTTTATTATTTTCTACATTATAGAATAATAGTGAAGACATCAAGACTATGAAATCACACATATGGAATCATGTAGTAACCAAAAAAGTGTCCATTTATTTTATATTTGAGATTCTTCAAAGTAGCCACCCTTTGCCTTGATGACAGCATTGCACACTCTTGGCATTCTCTCAACCGGCATCACCTGGAATGCTTTTCCAACAGTCTTGAAGGAGTTCCCACATATGCTGAGCACTTGTTGGCTGCTTTCCTTCACTCTGCGGTCCAACTCATCCCAAACCATCTCAATTGGGTTGAGGTCGGGTGATTGTGGAGGCCAGGTCATCTGATGCAGGGCTCCATCACTCTCCTTCTTGGTCAAATAGCCCTTACACAGACTGGAGGTGTGTTTTGGGTCATTGTCCTGTTGAAAAACAAATGATAGTCCCGCTAAGTGCAAACTAGATGGGATGGCCTATCGCTGCAGAATGCTGTGGTAGCCATGCTGGTTAAGTGTGCCTTGAATTCAAAATAAATCACAGACAGTGTCACCAGAAAAGCAACCCACACCATCACACCTTCATGCTTCACGGTGGGAACCACACATCCGGAACCATCATCCGTTCACCTACTCCGCGTCTCACAAAGACATGGCGGTTGAAACCAAATTTCTCAAATTTGGACTTTGCTCGTGTTTCTTGGCCCAAGCCAGTCTCTTCTTCTTATTGGTGTCCTTTAGTAGGGGTTTCTTTGCAGCAATTCTACCATGAAGGCCTGATTCATGCAGTCTCATCTGAACAGTTGATGTTGAGATGTGTCTGTTATTTGAACTCTGTGAAGCATTTATTTGGGCTGCAATCTGAGGTGCAGTTATCTCTAGTGAAATTATCCTCTGCAGCAGAGGTAACTCTGGGTCTTCCTTTCCTGTGGCGGTCCTCATGAGAGCCAGTTTCATCATAGCGCTTGATGGTTTTTGCGACTGCACTTGAAGAAACTTTTAAAGTTCTTGACATTTTCCGTATTGACTAACCTTCATGTCTTAGAGTAATGATGGACTGTGGTTTCTCTTTGCTTATTTGAGCTGTTCTTGCCATAATATGGACTTGGTCTTTTACCAAATAGGGCTARCTTCTGTATACCACCCCTACCTTGTCACAACACAACTGATTGGCTCAAATGCATTAAGAAGGATTTTTTTTTTTACAAATTAACTTTTAATAAGGCACACCTGTTAATTGAAAAACATTCCAGGTGACTACCTCATGAAGCTGGTTGAGAGAATGCCAAGAGTGTGCAAAGCTGTCATCAAGGCGAAAGGTGGCTACTTAGAAGAATATCAAATATAAAATATATTTTGATTTGTTTAACACTTTTTTGGTTACTACATGATTCCATATGTGTTATTTCATCGTTTTGATGTCTTCACTATTATTCTACAATGTAGAAAATAGTAAAATAAAGAAAAACCCTTGAATGAGTAGATGTATCCAAACTTCTCCATTTCGTCTGTGTGCAGTGTGTGTGCATGTGTCTCTGTGTGTGTACTGTTCACATTTGACACCATATGTTATCCTGTCTTGTGTCAGTGTATCTCTGTTACAGTGAATGTGTGTGTTTGTGAATGTACCAAACGTGTGATTAAATCCATGTACAGGATGTGGTTAAATATTCTTGTGACTGTACTGTCTGTTAGGTATTTGATATGTCTGAGTGTGTATGTACGTACCTCAAACTGCTGACAGGGTAGAATGAGTGTTGGCATTGTGCAGGACAGTTTGTTGGTTTTGGCACTTAGGAAGTGTAGGGGGAACTGAGGCAAGAGAGGCTGAGATGACTTAAAAGGAGAAAGTTGGATAGTGATCTCAAACAAGGAATATTATCAGATTAAACTGTGGAATGCAGACAGAACTATACTCACACACACATACTGTACGCACACACGCACACACACACTTTCAAAGTATACCTCTCTCCTTGACTGACCCCACTAATTGATACAATTAACCTCATCCTTGAATAAACCGTAACAGCTTGCACATGTATCTTATACACAGACATGCTGTCTCATTGTCAAATCCAAACCGTTGTCTAGCGAGCCCAAACAGCCAAGAACACAATATTCTGGTAAATATTATGAAAACAAGTATTATCATAATTGTTGACAAAGCTGCACAGAGATATTGCTGTAATAAAGAGTTTTTCCTCCTTGATTTTGTGTAATTCACAAAAGGCGTATACAAGAGAATGTAGAGCAATTCATTTCAAAGGGAATGGCAGACAAAACACAATTAAGTAATTCAGGAAATCATTTATAATTGGTGTTTAAGTAATAACCTGTTGAGCGGTGGTTGGCATAACAAGTATCTCTCATGAATGCATATTCTACAAGAGCCAGCTGAAATGTTAAACCTGAAGAGCATATACTTTACAGTTCTGATGAATTGAAGAGGTAACTTACCTAACTTTCACTACACCCTGCACAAGGCCCACACAGGCTTGTCACAGGCCAGCTAGGGACAGGGACAGTAGTGGGACCATTGTTGGCTCATAGGGAGACGGTCTTGAGTAATGTCTGCATACGTCCAGTCTCGTAAAATCACCCACTGGACAACGTATTGGTGGAGCTACGGCATGACATCACACTGTTGTTTACTGTTTGTATTTCCTCATTTTATTGAGTCATTTTCTAAATGTGTCTACTGTCCTCTAATAACTTGAGACAGTGAATCATAGCAACGACTATTACAAAAATATGTTGGAAAAATAGCTGGAAAAACACAAGTGTTGGCCAAGATAGGCTTTACTATAGAAGCTTGGTCATGGGTTTGGGTTTGGAGTGAATGTTAGCCCAGTGTTTTTGTGGGTTCTGTTCTCCCACTAGCCAGCAAACCAGCTGATAGAGCCCCAAAGTACACCTATACCTGTTAGACAGCTTCAAAGACTGTCTTGAGTGTGAATGTTTAGGGACCTGATGTTTTGGGTTACGGTAATCGAATTTCCACGTTGAGCGTGTGGCATTGTCAAGAAAACAATTTCTCTCTCCCTCTCCCTATGACTGTCACTGGGTCTTGGTCCAGACGATGGCTTTAGAGCCAGACACACAGGTGCACTATGTTAGTCACAACTGAACCCGTCGGCTCGGGTGACTGTCTCTCATCCTGTTTTTCATTTATACAGTAATTTATCAGTGCAGGGTGCATCTGGCACAGTTTGTTTTGTGGCTTTTTTTAGGAATGATATCCAGAATATTTCTCTTGAGGTAAATATTTAGATTGTAAAAAGACAGAGGGTGATAGGTGAAAACAGGACAGCAGTTGCATAAGAGAGAGTAAGAGAGGGAGTGAGGGGGAGGGGGAGAGAGTAAGAGAGGGAGAGAGAGTAGAGAAAAGACAAGAGGAGAGAGGGGGAAATATACAGCTAGTTTAGAGTAAAGAAAGACAAAGGGAAAAAAAGAGAGAGATGGTGAAAAAGCATGGACACCGCTGTCAATATTTCCACGCTCTCACTTTCTCCGTTTCTTTCCGTTTCCCGCCTACTCTCTCTTTCTGCCTCTGTCTCTCTGTCTCTCCCCTAGATTTTTTTGACTATCTTGGCATTGTAATGATCTGGCCGTGTTCCAAAGCTCTTAAATCAATATAAATATCAGTGAAAGCAAGACAAAAATAACATAAATACACACATATGCTCCCTCTCATGTTTGTCTTGTTGCATTCCTCTCTCTCTCTTATGATCCCTCTCCCTTTTCTTTCAATCTCTCTCCTTCCTGTTGATGTTTGTAGAAGGAAATAGGATCTTTAGTATTGCCATTAGATATTCAACTTCAGCACGACTGCACATGCCCAGTGTTGCAACCCTAATATGACCACATCACTAACCCTGTATGAACCAGAGCGCCAAACGTCTGTTTGACAACCTGTGCCTACGCCCCTGCCTTCATTTTGACTGTGCCTTCTGAAAGTATTCATACCCCTTGACTTATTCTACATTTTGTTGTGTTACAGCCTGAATTCAAAATGGATTAAATAGATGTTTTCTCTCTCGCCGATCTACACACAATACCTCACAATGACAAAGTGAAAATGTTTTACATTTTRTTTGCAAATTTGTTGAAATTAAAATACAGAAATATTCCGTTTAGATAAGTATTCACACCCCTGAGTCAATACTTTTTAGAAGCACCTTTGGCAGCGATTACAGCTGTGAGTCTTTCTGGGTAAGTCTCTATTAAGGGTGTTTCACACTTGGTCCCTTTCAGCCAATTTTTGTGAACTTAGTGCAGTTTGCTTAACTTTGTGTGCAGTGCAAACACTCCAAAGGAACTCAGACCACTCAAATGAGCCCCCGAAGAGAACCGAACTGAGACCACCTCGAGATGTGGTCTGAGTTCGGTTCGCTTGAATTCCGTGATCCGGTTCCCTTTTTTAGGGAATTGTGAACACAAAGTTCCACAGGTTCGCTTGTAATTATTCCCGCACCACACACTAACCTACCATGCCATAGCCACTCACATTGGCGCCACAAAATAAAGAAAATAATGATGTGCATGTTCGCGGAAAAAAAACGTGTGCTGTTTTTGGATATTGCTTAGCGATTGTCAAGGATGCACAGACATTCCAAAATATGTGTGGAGTTTTTAGTTCAGATTATTTGTTTTGAATATGTGATCTGTAGGTTAAGAGAGCTTCATAAACTGTTTGTTCGATTGTGGGGTTTGAATAGTGTGAGAAGACAAAAACATACTTGGTAAGCATCACAACATAGGGTATAAAATCTATTCGAGCTCTTAAAGGGGCAGTAGCCTACATTGGGTGTACATTTTTCAATTATAGCATTATTTAATCTGCATTTATTATTCTGCTATTTATTCTGTTACCAATAATATTTGCATATTAATAGTATCTTCTGATTACACTTATTATGTCTCAACTTTTAACTATATGCAATCTATTAGCTTCCAAAATGAAAGTAGGTATATGGTAGAGTATATCTAGCTGTCCGATAACACATTCTGATGGAATGGCTTATCCTGCACAGTGTATTGAGGGAATGTTGGAAGAAGATCTTGGTTCCTTTCTAAACATAGCAATGAGAATGCAAAGAGGACTTGGACCACAAAATAGGTGAAGTGAACAGGCAAAATAGTTCAAATCAAATTTTATTGGTCACATACACATGGTTAGCAGATGTTAATGCAAGTGTTATGAAATGTTTGTGCTTCTAGTTTCGACAGTGCAGTAATATCTAACAAGTAATCAAACAATTCCCCAACAACTACCTAATACACACAAATCTAAAGGGATGAAATAAGACTATGTACATATAAATATATGGATGAGCGATGGCCGAGCGGCATAGGCAAGATGCAATAGATGGTACAAGATACAGTATATACATATGATATGAGTAATGTAATATATGTAAACATTATTAAAGTGACATTGTTTCAAGTGACTAGTGAGTCTTTATGTAGGCAACAGCCTCTTTGAGTTAGTGATTGCTGTTTAACAGTCTGATGGCCTTGAGATAGAAGCTGTTTTTCAGTCTCTCGGTCCCAGCTTTGATGCACCTGTACTGACCTCACCTTCTGGATGGTAGCGGGGTGAACAGGCAGTGAACAGGCAGCTGAGTACTCATTCAAAGGCAAGGGCAATGTGAATACAATGAGAACTGAGATCGAGCTCTTTTTTTACCCCAGAGTTCACTTTAAAGAGGACTGAGATAGGTTATTTTAAAGGGGACTATATGTGAAAACCCAAATAAGAGATTTCCACACCTGGATTGTGCAACGTTTGCCCAATATTATTTTCAAACTGTTTCAAGCGTTGTCAAATTGGTTGTTCATCATTGCTAGACAACCATTTACAGGTCTTGCCATAGATTTTCAAGTAGAATTAAGTCAAAACCGGAACATTCACTATCTTCTTGGTAAGCAACTCCAGTGTAGATTTGGCTTGTTTTAGGTTATTGTCTTTCTGAAAGGTGAATTGTTGGAAAGCAGACTGAACCAGGTTTTCTTCTTGGATCTTGCATGTACTTAGCTACATTTTGTTTCTTTTTTATCCTGAAAAACTCCCCAGTTCTGAACGATTAGAAGCATACCCATAAGATGATGCAGCCATCACTATGCTTGAAAATATGAAGAGTGGTACTCAGTAATGTGCCACATTGTCTTGCAAACAGGATGCATGTTTTGGAATATTTGTGTTCTGTACAGGCTTCCTTCTTTTCACTTTGTCAATTAAGTTAATATTGTGGAGTAACTACAATGTTGTTGATCCATCCTCAGTTTTCTTCTATCACAACCACTCTGTAACTGTTTTAAAGTTACCATTGGCCTCATGGTGAAATCCCTGAGCGGTTTCCTTCCTCTCCGGCAACTGAGTTAGGAAGGATGCCGTATCTTTGTAGTGACTGGGTGTATGGATACACCATCCAAAGTGTAATTAATAACTTCACCATGCTCAAAGGGATATTCACAAATATGTGCCCTTCTTTGTGAGGCATTGGGAAAAAAACATCCCTGGTCTTTGTGGTTGAACCGGTGTTTGAAATTCACTGCTCGACTGAGGGACCTTACAGATAATTGTATGTGTGAGATGCAGAGATGAGGTATTCATTCAAAAATCATGTTAAACACTATTATTGCACACAGAGTGAGTCCTTACAACGTATTATGTGACTTCTTAAGCACATTTTTATTCCTGAACTTATTTAGGGGTAGTTATTGACTCAAGACATTTCAGCAAATGTTTTATTGATTTGAAACTTTTTCGAAAAACAGAATTCCACTTTGACATCATGGGTATGGTGTGTAGGCCACTGACAAAAAATCTACATTTTATACATTTTAAATTCAGGCTGTAACACAATCACATGTGGGAAAAGTCAAGGGGTGTGAATACTTTCTGAAGGCACTGTATCTGTCCGGCTCTTCATCTTCTGTTTGTTTCCCTTTGGGCAGGTCTGGTTTCACTGAGTTATTCCTAGAACATTCCAACTTAAGTGAGGTTATATAAGGAAACCTTAAGTGAGATTGCATAAGGGATTTGTATTCTCATCTGAGCTGAAATCTAAAGAGGTTATTACATACAACCAACTGTAGAACTATACTCAAATAGCCCTAGATATATGATTAGTATAATAAATGCATCACCCCACTATGCAGTTAAGAACACTGTTTTGGCAGTCAAAAACATGAAAGGACAAGGACTGGCACTACAGTGAAAATTCTACATGACATTTTCGTGAAGTGTTGATGATAAATAGTGGAGTCAGTCCGTGTGGAGTTTGTATGTTACTTGCTCTTTTCATACCATGCTGTCATGTTGGTAAACAGCAGTAAATATTGTCAGGTAGCTGTGATAGAGCAGGTAACTCCGCTACTGGCCTTCCTCTCTTCCTCTCCTCCATCCCTCTCTCATTCTCTGTTTACACCCTGTCTGTTTTGCTTCATTCCACTCCACCTTTCCATAATCTGTTTTTCAGCGAACGTGTGAGTATGTTTATAGAAGAGAGAGGGAGAGAGTGAGTTAAGTGTGGTCTGATTGAGGAGGTGGAATGGGCTGATAGTAAGAAGAAGGGAGGAGAAAGAGAGAGGGAGGGCTGAGAAAGAGGGAGTAGGGGGAAACAGACGGGTGGAGGGAGAAGAGGTATAAAAGTATAAAAGCCTTGCTATACAGAATAAAGAAATATCCCCAGAGAGAGAGAGAGGGAGATTGTGAAAGAGACTTTACCAGAGAGTTGACACCATAACTATCTTCTTAGGGTAAGTACAACTATCTCATAGGTTTATAGCTACATAACAATATACTATCCACAATATATTAAAAACAAGATATACATTTGATATTGGTAACTTTGACATAACTCCAGCAGAAATCCCATAAAGGAGGTTAATGTTTAGGTGTAAATATTGGCTGTCACTTTTTGCAGCCTAAAATTAAGTGTGACTGTAAATAACAAAACATACAGACTTTGATCCATTAAAATAGTGATACAGTGAGATGCATGGGTACAGCCTTCAGTTTGTTTGATGTGCTACTGAGTGCTGAGTGAATAGGGGTCATTAGCCTGGTGGTGCAGTTCTGTGGGTTCGTAGCATCCTGCATGGTAAAGGTTTTTTTCCAGTGAGGTGAGCACATTCTAGCCTGGGGGGAGGTCTCAGGGCCTACTGTGTGCCCGCCAGGCTGCAGACGCGCATAAAAGGCTGCAGACGATGCTGTCAGCACCTCACTAACACAGACACACACCCACTCCTTGATATCCTCGTAACCCTTTTGCCTGTAAGGTCTGTGAGCTCCCTCCCTGTGGGCCAGCTGTGCCCCATGCCTGGGGGGTGACGTGTGCCGTTGGGTATGTAAAGGAGGGGCGTTGTACCAGGTTGTCATCCAAACCCTATAAACACAGGAGGCGACAGAGAGGGTCTGCCATGGGGCACATGGATGTGGGTGAATGTGGGGGTTTTTGTTCGGAAGGTTGGGGTCTTGTTGACTATTTGTACAGGTGTCAAAAACCTGGCAAGATCACTGTGTGTGTGTGTGTGTGTGTGTGTGTGTGTGTGTGTGTGTGTGTGTGTGTGTGTGTGTGTGTGTGTGTTTAACTATACTTGTAGGGACCAAAAGTCCCTACAAGAATAGTAAACTAACAAACATTTGACCAACTGGAGACATTTTGTTGGTCCCCACACGGTCAAATGCTATTTCTAGGGGGTTTAGGGTTAAGGTTAAAATTTGTGTTAGGTTTAGAATTAGAATTAGGTTTAGGGTTAGGAGCTAGGGTTAGTTTTAGGGTTAYGAGCTAGGGTTAGGTTTAGGGTTAAGGTTAGGTTAGGTTTTTTGGTTAAGGTTAGGTGTGTGTGTGTCACTGCTCCATTGCTGGCAGCACTATGACTGTTTTTATCCCTCCCCCATCATTCAGCAATGGCACTGACTAGTTACTACAGTATACCCATATACAGTGCCGTGAAAAAGTATTTGCCCCCTTTCTGATTTTCTCTATTTTTGCATATTTTTGATACTGAATGTTATCAGATCTTCAACCAAAACCTACAAAGAGAACCTGAGTTTACAAATACCAGTTTTTACCAGTTTAATGGAAGTATATATGGAGATAGTTTAGTGCCTAAAATAAGGGGATAAATAAAAAGGGTTTCCTGATCTTTTTTATATCTCTCAGCTATAGGACAGACACTTCAGAACAAACTTCCTTTAGATTTTTGGGGGGGACTATATGTTGTTCCATGTAGTGAATCTGTTATTCAATGTGTTTCTATTGGCTAATAGCAMTAATGACACATTCAATGTTTCATCCAATAATTTTATATATTTCTTTGATACCTTAAGGGGTCTTAAAATTCAAATAGCTAAATAATCATTGGTATGGTCATCTTAAAACAATTCATAAGTTAGCTTAGAACCCCCCTCGGCTTAGACAGGGCTTAGACTCMAATAAAATAGTTTTCAAGCATGAACTGCTCGTTTCAAGTCTTCGTTTCAGATCTTCAACAGACGGGACCCATCCAAAACGTTGACTCAGGTTTGCCAAAAAACACCTGGAAGCACCTGGATGATCATCAAGAATCCTGGAAGAATGTTCTATGGACAGATGAGTCAAATGTATACCTTTTTGGATGACATGGGTCCCATTATGCCTGGCGAAAACCAAACACTGCATTCCACAGTAGAACCTCATACCAACGGTCAAGCATGGTGGTGGTAGTGTGATGGTTTGGGGATGCTTTGCTGCCTCAGGACCTGGACGACTTGCCTTAATAGAAYGAACTATGATTTCTGCTCTGTATCAGAGAATTCTACAGGAGAATGTCAGGCCATCCATCTGTGAGCTGAAGCTGAAGCATAGCTGGGTCATGCAGCAAGACAATGATCCAACACACACAATCAAGTCTACATGAAAATGGCTAAAACGCAACAAATTTGAAGTTTTGGAATGGCCTAGTCAAAGTCCAGACCTAATTCCAATTGAGATGTTGTGGCAGGACTTAAAACAAGCAGTTTATGCTTGAAAACCCACAAATATTGCTGAGTTAAAGCAGTTCTGCATGGAAGAGTGGGCCAAAATTCCTCCACGGCGATGTGAGAGACTGATGAACAACTACAGGAAGCATTTGGTTGGAGTCATTGCAGCTCAAAGTGGCACAACCAGTTATTGAGTGTATGGGGGCAATTACTCTTTCCCACAGGGGCATTGGGTGTTGCATAACTTTGTTTATGAAATAAATTAAATAAGTATGTAATTGTTTTGTTATTTGTTCACTCATGTTGCCTTTATCTAATATTAGGTTTTGGTTGAAGATCTGATAACATTCAGTAACAGAAATATTCCAAAGTAGAGAAAATTAGAAAGGGGTTAAATACTTTTTGGGGAATTTGTTTGTTTGCCCTCTACTCTGGAAATACATAAATGTATAGGCCTAGATATGATTATTTTTGTTGACATTGAGAAATAGTGTGTAGTCAATGGATTTATGGCTGCGTTAACATGTACATAAACCCACATACAGACCCATGTAGAATCTTTACCACCAGTTCACTTGTTTAATAGCTGTCACAGTCCCTAACGTACAGTAACGTCAGCGCTCCCTCCATGCCTTCTTTCTCTCATGGTGGTGGTGGTATTATGACACATTTTAACATCAGTCTTCTCTCCAGCAGACCAAGAGACCGACAGACAGCCAGAGTGAGGATGAGGACTCTCCTCCAGTGTGTGGCCCTGTGTGTCACCATCTCTCTCTGCGTCTGCTACGGTACATTTCTACAAATCAATACTACGTCAATTCAGAATCTTTTTAGTAAACCTGGTAATCTACAGTGATAAGTCACTAATAACTTTCCCCTTCTTTTCCACAGATTCTCAAGAAAGCACAGAATCCTTTGAAGGTGATTGACCTTCAGATTCTTATGGCAGTAGAACATTCCCACACATTTGATGTATTATAAAAACACTATATTTGTAAATTTTTTATTTTATTTAATCTGATTTAGAATTCCAGAACAACTAGGCCATTCAGTGAATTCAATATGATTTTGTCACTGAAATCTGTATGCCCGCCCCTGTTGAGATGGGGGTAATTTCTTCTAATAAAATGGTTTTATTTAATTCCATTACATTCCAGATGTGTTTGTCAGTCCATACCAAGCCAACTCATTCATCAACCCACAGAGTCCACAGAGGGGAAGCGCCTACAACACTCCATCAAGAGGCAYCACTTACAGGAGGTACCACACACACGATCATTGGCTTACACACAATACCCCATAATGTCAAAGCTGAAATGTCTTGAATCAATAACTATTCAACCCCTTGTTATGTTAAGCCTAAATAAGTTAAGTAAAAATGTGCTAAAKAAAAGCCACATAATGAGTTTCATGGACTCACTCAGTGTACAATAATAGGTTATAACATGATTTTTGAATGACTACCTCATCTCCTTACCTCACACATACAATTATCTGTAAGGTCCCTCAGTCGAGCAGGGAATTTCAAACACAGATTAAACCACAAAGATCAGGGAGGTTTTCCAATGCCTCACAAAGATGGGCACCTATTGGTAGATGTTTTTGTTTTTTGTTTTTTTAAGCACACATTCAATATCCCTTTGAGCATGGTGAAGTTATTAATTACACTTTGGATGGTGTATCAATACACCCAGTCACCACAAAAGATGCAGGCGTCCTTCCTAACTCAGTTGCTGGAGAGGAAGGAAACCATTAGGCCAATGGTAACTTTAAAACAGTTACAGAGATGGCTGTGATAGGAGTAACTGAGGATGGATCAATAACATTGTAGTTACTCCACAATACTAACCTAATTGACAAAGCGAAAAGAAGGAAGTRTGTACAGAACACAAATATTCCAAAACATGCATCCTGTTTGCAAGGCACTAAAGTAAAACTGCAAAACAAAGCAATTAACTGTTTGTCTTGAATACATAGTGTTATTTTTGGGGCAAATCCAATACAACACATTACTGAGTACCACTCTCTGTATTTTCAAGTATAGTGGTGGCTGCATCATGTTATGGGTATGCATGTAATCATTAAGGACTGGGGAGTTTTACAGGATAAAACATTTACGGYATGGAGCTAASTACAGGAAAACAAATCCTAGAGGAAAACCTGGTTCAGTCTGCTTTCCACCAGACACTGAGAGATTAATTCACCTTTCAGCAGGACAATAACCTAAAACACAAGGCCAAATCTACACTGGAGTTGCTTACCAAGAAGACAGTGAATGTTCCTGAGTGACCGAGTTACAGTTTCGACTTAAATCTGCTTAAAAATCTAAGGCCAGACTTGAAAATGGTTGTCTAGCAATGATCAATAACTCTTTTGACAGAGCTTGAAGAATTTTGAAAAGAATAGTGGGCAAATATTGTACAATCCAGGTGTGCAAAGCTCTTAGAGACTTACCCAGAAAGACTCACGGCTGTAATCGCTGCCAAAGCTGATTCTAACATGTATTGGCTCAAGGGTGTGAATTCTTATGTAAATATATATTTTTGTATTTAAATTTCAATACATTTGRTAACATTTCTAAAAACATGTTTTTAGAAAAAATATCAATTTAAACCATTTTGAATTCAGGCTGTAACACAACACAATGTGTAAAAAGTCAAGGAATATGAATAGTTTCTGAAGGCACTGTAGGCCTCTGTGTTCTTTGTTTATCTGTGTTTCATWATGGTTGACTATGATTGTAGTTGACTTGTGTCTGTGTTTCAGAACAATGAAGTCTCCAGCGGAGAGGCGCACAGAGACATGTGAAGACTACTCTCCCTGTCGCTTCTTTGCCCATCGCTATGGTTACCAGCTGGCCTATCAGAGATATTTTGGAGCCAGGAATCCAGGCACGACGGGGACCCGTGGATTCTGAGTTCCTGTCCATCTTATCATAGCAATTGTTCCTGCTATTGATTTACTGTACGCTCATTCAACACACTCTAACATAACATAATAGGATATTGGTTCGGTGATGTAACAGTAAAAGAGATATGACAAATATATGAAAACATATCAGTAAATCAATTACGTATATAGTGATCCAATAATCTTGCGCATTTATATAATTCAAGCTCCATTTATTGTATAAATTTATAGCCTACTCACAATCACCACACCCTCAAAGAATAACTGCTTTCAGAAATCTGTGTTTGTGAAGATTAGCTTCACACCCACCTCCATTGTTCCCTTTTTCCATCCACACTAAGACAACAGCCTCTGTCTAACCCATATGTATTTATGTATTTATYTATTAAAAAGTGTTTTTGAAGAGTTTCTTACATTCATTGTCTAAATCCTATGGTGTCACGATATTCCTCAGAGGGGCTTAGTAACCTTACTTGTGGGCTACAGAATTCCACCTCATTTGGTTCCACGTGTTGCCAGATTTCAGCTGAATAGGATTTTGAATAGGGAGCAGATGTGTGAACGCTAATAGCTGTCCCAGTTTGACCAGTGTGGTAGCAACAAATCAGAAAAATGTAGTGTTGAAACAATAAAAGCCAAGGGAAGCTACATCTTTGCACCAGCATGACAAKGTTTGCWCCTGTTTTTAAACTGTAAGTGTAAATTATGTTCAAAGTCAGTTACTATTTGTTTGATTATCCAGTAGTTTGTATGGCCTCGTCTTCCACTTTTGGAATGTAAATGTACATATTTTTGGTAATTTATTTCCCTAACTTTCGGGAGCATCAATGGTATCAATAGAAAATATTCATTTCAGGTCACATACAAAAATAAGTAGTCAGTGTTTTTTGTAGACAAGATGCAGCTCCTTACCGTACCATTAGAACACGGGTCATCTGAACACAGTGAATGTCAGTCTCTTAGAAGACGAGAGAGACACAAGCAGGACACTGGATCTGGTCATTGCACACCCACAAACAGTGGTGTTAAAGTACTTATGTAAATATATTTTCAAGTACTACTAATTCGTTTTTGGGGTATCTTACTTTACTTACTATTTATATTTTTGACAACTTTTACTTTACTACATTCCTAAAGAAAATATTGTTATTTTTACTCCATACATTTTCCTGACAACCCAAGTCCTCCTTACATTTTGAATGCTTAGCAGAAACAGACAGGAAAATTGTGAAATTCACGCACTTGTCAAGAGAACACATGGTCATCCCTACTGCCTATGTTCTGGCGGACTCACTAAACACAAATGCATCTTTTGTAAATAATGTCTGAGATTTGGAGTGTGCCCCTGAATATCTGTACATTTAAAAAATAAGAACACGGTGTCGTCCGCTTTACTTATTATAAGGAATTTGAAATGATTTATACTTTTACTTTTGATATATTTTAGCAATTCAATTTACTTTTGATACTTAAGTACATTTAAAACCAAATACTTTTAGACTTTTACTCAAGTAGTATTTTACTGGGTGACTTTCACTTTTACTTGAGTAACTTTCTATTAAGGTATCTATACTTTTACTCAAGTGTGACAATTGGGTATTTTTTCCACCACTCCCTGTCACACTGATGTTTTTTTGTGATTCCGCAGAACCAAKATMTTCATAATTAAGGCTTTSCTAGGATAGATTTCTGAACTTTGTCCCTACWTTGAGGAACGACATCAGCACTGATCCAGACGCTGAAATTACACCCCACATTGTCAAGGCCACTTCAGCGTTCCAGAAGTCCGACTTGGAAAGAAACTGAGAGAGCAAAATATAGAGGGACATTTCCCTTAAAGGTGAGGTCTTTCAATAAGGTCTTTACACACCCCTTAAGGGTGAGGTCTCTACATTCTGCAATGCTGTCAAGCAATAATGCGCTACTTAAGAAGTTGAACATGAGTGGGGAAAAGGCAACAAGTAATAGAATAGAATGGAGCAGAATAGAATAGAATGGAGCAGAATAGAATAGAATGAAGCAGAATAGAAAAGAATGGAGCAGAATAGAATAGAATGGAGCAGAATAGAATAGAATGGAGCAGAATAGAATGGAATGAAGCAGAATAGAAAAGAATGGAGCAGAATAGAATGGAGCCGAATAGAATAGAATTTTGTTCTACTTCAGTAGTTGAACAATATATGTGTTTTAGTTTTTATATGCCTATCAATGCTCCATACAGGCACTGGATATACCATACCATGTGTATCACTGGTGAATGAATGTACAATCAACAATCAATCTAAAAATTGCTTTCAGTTTCTTCATATAGGAAATCACTGTGGTTTGTTATAAAAAAGCAAAACCTCTGATCAAAAGTCTGTCACATAATGACGAATGTCGGTTTCTCTTCTTGTTCAATTAATATCATATGGTTTTATCAACCAGTAGCTAGTGGTTTGAATYGGATGTCGTGTGGGCATGCTGTAAAACTCGGACCTCTTGAGGTTGTCTGGTGGTACTGCACATTTKAAGGAATGTTGTCTGTACACATTGGGGTCCGAAATGATTGACACCCTTGATAAAGATGAGCAAAAATGACTGTATAAAATAAATAATTCAAATACTGAGCTATATTGTATCCAACAAAAAAAATTGGGACATTTTCATTCTCTATTTTCATGTCATCCAACAAATGTAAACGCCTGGAGTTTGCTAAACAGCATTGTCACTTGTATTGGAATCAGTGCTATGGTCAGATGACATGAAAACAGAGCTCTTTGGCCACGTACACCAGTGGTGGGTTTGGCGTCGAATTGAGAATGCATAAGCAGAAAAGAACCCCATACCAACTGTAAAATATGGTGGTGGATCTTGAATGTTATGGGGCTATTTTTCTTCCACTGGTCCTGGGGCCCTTGCTGAGGTCAACGTCATCATGAACTTTACCCAGTACACAGACATTTTAGCCKAAAACTGGTTGCCTCTGCCAGGAGGTTGAAACTTGGCAGCAAGTGGATCTTCCAGCAAGACAATAACCCCAAGCACATGTCAACATCCACAAAGAAATGGTTAATTGGCTACAAAATCAACATTTTGGAATGGCCATCTTATTCTCTAGGCTTGAAATCCATAGAAAACCTGTGGTTTGAATAGAAGAGGGCAGTCTATAAGCACAGATGAAGGATATCAAGGATCTGGAAGGATTATGTATGGAGGAATGGTCTAAGATCCCTCCCAATATGTTTTCCAACTCATAAAAAATGCCTCATTGCCATTATCCTAGCAAGGTGAGGTATTGACAGGTACTGAAAACAGGGATGTCAATAGTTTTGACCCCTATCTTTTTGAGAAAAAAAGTATTACTTGTTAAACAAAATCTCTTTCTCTGAAGAATGGTATTAGCAGTGGTGTAAAGTACTTAAGTAAAAAATACTAAAGTACTACTTAAGTAGTTGTTTTGGGTATCTGTACTTTACTTTACTATTTCCATTTTTGACAACTTTTACTTTTACTACATTCCTAAGGAAAATAATGTATTTTTTAACTCAAAACATTTTCCCTGACACCCTAAAGTACTTGTTACATTTCGAATGCTTAGCAGGACAGGAAAATTYTCCAATTCACACACTTATCAAGAGAACCCCCCTGGTCATCCCTACTGCATCTGYTCTGGCAGACTCACTAAACACACATGCTATGTTTGTAAATGATGTCTGAGTGTTGGAGTGTGCCCCTKGCTATCCGTTAAAAAATCTAAATAGTGCCGTCTGGTTTGCTTCATAATATAAGGAACGTGAAATGATTCATACTTTTACTTTTGATACTTAAGTATATTTAAAACCAAATACTTTTGTAATTGTAGTATTTTACTGGATATCTTTCACTTTTACTTTAGTCATTTTCTATTAAGATATCTCTACTTGTACTCAAGTATTACAATTAGGTACTTTTTACAKCACTGTGTATTAGTATAAAATAATAGCATTTCCAAATTTTTGGAGCATACAATTTAACTCAGTAATATAATTATTTAATTTCCACATTTTCGGAGCATACAATTTAACTCAGTAATATAATTATTTATTTCATCTTCATCAAGGGTGTAAATTTAGGGCCCCCACTGTAGGTGTGGGAATTATTAGAGACATGTACATATGTTTTTACAACAGTTAAGTATAAAAGGTGTAACGCTATTTTTTCATGGGGTTTTAAAAAAACTGTTTTTTTTTAAAGCATGACCTCACCCAAAAAATATGATGAAGCATAAATGTAGAATGTTTTTTCGAATGTTTAGAATATATGCAAAATTATTTGAGAATTCAGGGTGTGTGTGTGTGTTTGTGTGTGTGTGTGTGTGTGTGTGTGTGTGTGTGTGTGTGTGTGTGTGTGTGTGTGTGTGTGTGTGTGTGTATCTGTTCATGTGCCAGTGTACATTTGCTGTTGCTTGTGGGTGTATGATACATGATTCCTCAACCAGTCACAAACTCAAGATATTGTGAGGGTCATAACTATAATCTGAGTGTGTGTTCATGTACTGGTGAGAGAGACAAGCAAGACAGAACAGTCTAAATCTGATTGATGACCAGTCGTAGATGCACTGAACATGGTTATTCTAAGTGCAGTGTGATTACACTTGTTTATAGTGTACACTTGTTTATATTTCTCTCGTTTTAAAAAGTGAATATGTTCTATGACCTTACAGGTGTGTTTGTTAAGAAGGACCTGGCCTCCACTTTGGTGCGACAGAAGAGAGCCGGCACTGCCCTTGCAGACTTGTCCCTGACTCAGCTGGAGAGGTACRGTACTGTTGTCCCATGTCTGTCATCTGATAGCCTGGCACACAAGGTTGTTTTTCTACAAGGTGTCGGAAGCGTTCCACAGGGATGCTGGCCCATGTTGACTCCAATGCTTCCCACAGTTGTGCGAAGTTGACTGGATGTAATTTGGGTGGTGGACCATTCTTGATACACACTGGAAACTATTGAGTGTAAAAAACCCAACAGTGTTGCCGTTCTTGACACAAACCAGTGTGTCTGGCACCTACTACCATACCCTGTTCAAAGGCACTTAAATCTCTTGTCTTGCCCATTCACCCTCTGAATGGAACACATACAGTACACAATCCATGTCTCAATCCCTCTTTAAAAATCCCTCTTTAACGTGTCTCTTCCCCTTCATCTACACTGACTGAAGTGGCTTTAACAAGTGACATCAATAAGGGATCATAGCTCTCACCTGGATTCACCTGGTCAGTCTCTATCATGGAAAGAGCAGGTGTTCTTAATGTTTTGTACACTCAGTGTATGTGTTTTGCTGTTAATCAATGCTTGTATGGGAACATGCATAATTTCCACTTCATTTAAGATTAATTTAAGATTAAATGTGCTCAAATATTCAGGGAATTTCCTGTTGTTATCATGGAATGAAATGTTAATTATATAAGCCTATTTCTTCTCACTGGATAATATCTAGATTTTCATCTATGTTTTTTTTCGACCCCCTTTTTTCTTTCACCTCTTCCTCTTATTTGATGGAAACTGCCCAACCCCTTCATTCCCAGTCTGAGGGAGGTGTGTGAGCTTAACTACTGGTGTGAGAACATGATGGACACCGCTGGGATCATTGCTGCTTACACCGAATTCTATGGACCAATCCCATACTAGATGTCAACCCACTGCACAAACCAACTTCCATTCTGCAAGGCTTTTTGGAGAGAAATAGTTGTAATGTTCTGAGGATGAAACATCTGAATAAATCTAAACAAATGAAGTATAAATTGATACGGTGTTAGAGGGAGAGCGAGAGAGAAAGAGAGAAAGAGGACAACGAGAAGTTATSAAGAGAACTATTTGGTAATATTCTGTAGTGTAGTATGGTCAATAAAATTATCTAAACAATGTGTCTTTCATAAAATTATTTCATATTACATAACAAWATTCTAACAATGTTATAACATGATACATTGTGTGAGATCTGTAATTTCCTTAAGGGAACAAATGAGAAACAGATTAGGCTACACACTAATGGAGACCTGAAGAAATTACCTCTGTGGTATCAAAGGCTGGTAAAGACCTTGATACCAAAATAGTGGAGCAACTATTGTGGAGCAAAAAGTTCCATTGGCTTGACATTACTGACTTTGCTTATTGAAATATTGAAAGAGAATAGTTACATGTACAGATCTTCAGCACCTTCATGAATATYAAACATCTATGACAGCTGAAAACATTTAGACTACATTGCATTTTATATTGCATGAACAAACATATCTATCTACCTGTTCAATTGCATAAATGATCCCAAGGCTGGGGCATTTAACTTGGTCATCACTGCCAATGTTCGTATTTACAGTTGAAGTCGGAAGTTTACAAACACTTAGGTTGGCGTCAATAAAACTAGTTTTTCCACCACTCCACAAATTTCTTGTTAACAAACTATAGTTTTGGCAAGTTGGTTAGGACATCTACTTTGTGCATGACACCATCTACTTTGTGCATCCAACAATTGTTTACATACAGATTATTTCACTTATAATTCACTGTATCACAACTCCAGTGGGTCAGAAGTTTACATGCACTAAGTTGACTGTGCCTTTAAACAGCTCGGAAAATTCCAGAAAATGATGTCATGGCCTTAGAAGCTTCTGAGAGGCTAATTGACATCATTGGAGTCAATTGGAGGTGTACCTATGGATGTATTTCAATGCTTACCTTCAAACTCAGTGCCTCTTTGCTTGACATCATGGGAAAATCGAAAGAAATCAGCCAAGACCTCAGAAAACCAATTGTAGACCTCCACAAGTTTGGTTCATCCTTGGGAGCAATTTCCAAACGCCTGAAGGTACCACGTTCATCTGTACAAACAATAGTACGCAAGTATAAACACCATGGGACCACACAGCCGTCATACCGCTCAGGAAGGAGACGCATTCTGTCTCCTAGAGATGAACGTACTTTGGTGCGAAAAATGCAAATCAATCCCAGAACAACAMCAAAGGACCTTGTGAAGATGCTGGAGGAAACAGGTACAAAAGTATCTATATCCACAGTAAAACAAGTCCTATATCAACATAGCATGAAAGGTAGCTCAGCAAGGTAGAAGCCACTGCTCCAAAACCGGCATAAAAAAGCCAGACTACGGATTGCAACTGCACATGGGGACAAAGATCGTACTTTTTGGAGAAATGTTCTCAGGTCTGATGAAACTAAAATAAAACTGTTTGGCCATAAAGACCATCATTATGTTTGGAGGAAAAAGGGGGAGGCACCATCCCAACCGTTAAGCACGGAGGTGGCAGCATCATGTTGTGGGGATGCTTTGCTACAGGAGGGACTGGTGCACTTCACAAAATAGATGGCTTCATGAGGAAGAAAAATTATGTGGATATATTCAAGCAACATCTCAAGACATCAGTCAGGAAGTGAAAGCTTGGTCGCAAATGAGTCTTCCAAGTTGACAATGACCCCAAGCATACTTCCAAAGTTGTGGCAAAATGGCTTAAGGACAACAAAGTCAAGGTATTGGAGTGGCCATCACAAAGCCCTGACCTCAATCCTATAGAAAATGTGTGGGCAGAACTGAAAAAGCGTGTGCGAGTAAGGAGGCCTACAAACGTGACTCAGTTACACCAGCTCTGTCAGTAGGAATGGGCCAAAATTCACCCAAATTATTGTGGGAAGCTTGTGGAAGGCTACCCAAAACGTTTGACCCAAGTTAAACAATGTAAAGGCAATGCTACCAAATACTAATTGAGTGTATGTAAACTTCTGACCAACTGGGAATGTGATGAAAGAAATAAAAGCTGAAATAAATCATTCTCTCTACAATTATTCTGACATTTCACATTCTTAAAATAAAGTGGTGATCATAACTGACCTAAAACAGGGCATTTTTACAAGGATTAAATGTCAGGAATTGTGAAAAACTGAGTTTAAATGTATTTGGCTAAGGTGTATGTAAACTTCCGACTTCAACTGTATGTAAGGTCATCTTGCCTTAAGATTAGTTTAACCTGGCCATTCTACCCACAAAATAATGTATAATAAAATGCAAAAGGCACTACTCACCTGCAAGAGAACTTGGTTGAAGCGTAGGCTATTCGTAACAGRAGCAGTAGCAAAGGTAGTAGGTTCACCCAAAACTGCAGACATGAAGCAAAGACTTTGAGTGCAAAACTGCAGTCTACTAGGTCAGCCACTGGGGGGGTTGAGCGTATTTTGTTTGACCTTCTTTTTTAGCGTTTCCGGTTTATCTCACACGAGACATCCGCCCTAGCTTGCGGCAATCAAAACATGGTGGACTGCATCAATTAGCCAAAAGCGTTTATGTCAGTGTGATCTAAAAGGGTATCACATACATTAGTTTGATACAGGCAACGACATTTATAGTTGACAATTCACCCGATTGGAAAGTAAGAGAGGGGAAAGGCGCACTGCCCACAGTTTTCACGTGGATAAAGGTAGAGTCAATTCAAGTTAGCTTTTTCGTTACCTGTTCATCGAGCTAGTTGACTGGCTAATTTAGCTAGCTAACGTTATGCTGATGTGAAACCTGCAGACTTTGGTGATAGAGCTACCGTTGGTTACAAATTTTGCTAGCTGGCTAACTATTTAACATTTCAGCAAATTAATATTGGCGAGTATTTACATTATATATAGCTAGCTAACATTAGAACTGGTACAGCTTTGCTAGTTAATTTAACTAACGTTAGTTGTTAGTTTGGACTAGTTAACYTATACTTCTGACTAGCTGCTATTCAACCAATAATTGTCTTGTGACATTGTGCTGGGAGACGAACTTGTATGTACAAGTATGTTTCCCAGCACAATGTCAAAAGGCAATTAATTCATTATTGGTTTAATCGCAGCAAGAGAGTGAACGTTATTTATAATAAGGACCTCTGAAATGGAAATGGATGGCCCTCCCTAGAGCAAAATATATTTTACCTAAACCCTCCCTGAACGCAAAAAACGAGTGACCCTCCCCTATACCCAATATAATAATTAAAACAAAGTGGATAGCAGAGAACATGTCTAACGTTTACCCTCACTTCATGGACAGACCAGAGCCTTAAATATGAATATTTGTTTAATACCATACCAATTTCCCGAAATTACAGGCTAAGAATGAACATGCCTGTGTGTTCATATCATCATATTAATCCAATGCCAAATCAATGTGTCTTGTTTGCAATGAAACTGCCCCTGTTTGCAAATAATAAAATCTGAGACCTCATTAGGAATCTGAGCATGGTGCTTTCCAAAGTTTGGGCTAACTTATCACCCCAGACAGAGTAGACCGCCCGACGCAGAAAAATGACAGCTTTAACTGCCGTACTCTCTTCTGTAGCTCAAACCCAACGAGAGAAGCGTTTACCTAAAAGCTGTCTGTGTTTAAAACATCTTACAGTGGGGCAAAAAAGTATTTAGTCAGCCACCAATTGTGCAAGTTCTCCCACTTAAAAAGATGAGAGGCTGTAATTTTCATCATAGGTACACTTCAACTATGACAGACAAAATTAGAAAAAAAATCCAGAAATCACATTGTAGGATTTTTAATGAATTTATTTGCAAATTATGGTGGAAATAAGTTATTTTCATTTTTGTCTGTCATAGTTGAAGTGTACTATGATGAAAATTACAGCCTCTCATCTTTTTAAGTGGGAGAACTTGCACAATTGGTGCTGACTAAATACTTTTTTGCCCCACTGTATATTGTATAGAAAGTGAATAACTTAATCAATTGGTAGTGACAGAATAAGATTACTTCCAAGCAAAGGACATTTTTGTCTTTATGCTAGAAACAATGATATCCCATATGCATCGGAATCACGTCTTTCCTGGATATTTTTACTGCTTGTTTCTAGCATAAAGCATCGCGGACCAAACGCTGTTATAGATGACTTTATATAATCAGATCTGTTTTTAATTTTTTTGCCATTTCTTTAATAAAAAGCAAAGGCCAGCCATACCATCTCATACCCCATCAATTCGAGTCTTGGTTTTAACTTAGCCTACCTCCGTGTCAGTGAAGTGCTGTTATTTAAAGAGTGGATGGTGGAATTGACCAACAAATCTATTGACATAGCAGCCTATAGCCTAWGTTAGTCTGCCAACCAGGTGGGCTTACCTCTTATTTTTTTAAATAGGCTCCAACACAAAGCCCTCTTGTTGTTAGTAAACTAATAAGACTGTTGAAATGAATTATGCCTATTTGAATTTGCCTGCATTCAGCACCATGAGCTGTCCATTTCCGATTGATTGTACCGCTGCTTCGTTTCAGCACCACAATGTAAGTTACTCGAATCTGGCTTATTGTGACGTCAATAACTCTGATAAATAGGCCTACATCATGGGGAAGAAACATTTTGTTTTTAATCAAATCAATTATAGTAGTAGCAAGCTATAAAAGTTGACCTCCAGTCCTCCTTTTCATCTTTGCGCTCTCCTTCTCAAACTTAACTGAACATAGGCTATAGCAGTGTTTCCCAACCCTGGTCCTCTAATACTCCCAACTGTACACCGTTTCATTGTGGCCCTTGACAAACACACCTCATTGAGTGCTTGATGATTAGTTGACAAGTTGAATCAGGTGTGCTTGTCCAGAGTTACAATAGAAATGACTACTATTGGAGGTACTCAAGGACCAGGGTTGGGAAACACTGTTCATGCGCAAGAGTGCATTTTTTGGAAGAAGCCTCTGACTCTCCCTCTGAACTGCCACCGTAGGTCTACACAGCACAGCCATTGGTTAGGAATCACACAAAAAAGGTTTTGTTCAGCGAGAGCAGAGCAGGCTGGGGCTCATGGTTGGAATATACATTGCAGTGTGTAATGCAGCCTAGTTTTATTTACACCATCCCAGCAGCTATCTTAGAAGTATAACTTATAGATTTTCTCCTGATTCCAATAAGTTGATACTGTATCTTCCCTGGCAGGGTGAAGGAGACTCGRCATCACCATGGGGCGACGTTCGACCTCCTCCACTAAGAGTGGGAAGTTCATGAACCCCACCGACCAGGCCAGTAAGTAACGTCATACCCTTTCCGTCATCATGTGACCGCTCACATCATACGTTCACCTCAACTTGAGCATGAACACATCAGTGGACACCCATTGTTACTTAAGCTTCAGGGGATCCCATGTCTGTGAAAGGAAAATCATTTCAGTGTCTGTTATTGAGCTCAGCAGCACTATGAACAATAGTAAAGGCATCAATGTAGAAGAGCTGTCAGGTAACAGGTTCTACACCAATTTTTTAATGCGGTGCCTTTTCCTCTTCAGGGAAGGAGGCCAGGAAACGGGAGCTGAAGAAGGTAAGACCTTGGCTGACAAGTTGAATGTCAATGACAGGTTGACTTTGTAATCTGTCTATAAATCTCACTGCGCTCTTCTTTGCTGCGCCACAGAACAAGAAGCAGAGGATGATGGTGAGAACAGCTGTACTGAAGATGAAGGACCCCAGACAGATTATCAAAGACATGGAGAAGCTGGATGAAATGGGTGAGCCATTGCAAACGGGTTTTAAACAAGGTTGTGCGTTTGTTATTTGTCTTCCAAAAAGATCTTGCTAATCATTTTCTTTTCTCCTGTTCACATCCATTCTCTATCTGTTTTTTCCTGTGCCAGAGTTCAACCCTGTGCAGCAGCCGCTGCTGAATGAGAAGGTGCTGAGGGACAAGAGGAAGAAGCTACGGGAGACGTTTGAGCGCATCGTACGTTTGTACGAAAGAGAGAACCCAGACACTTACAAGGAGCTACGCAAACTGGAGCTGGACTATGAGAGCAATCGCGGCAAGCTGTCACTCTACTTCGACTCAGTCAAGGTGTGTAWGCTATGCTGATGAACATGTATGAATTGCACAGATAAACCGAGCAGTGCTGAGATCATGTCATAATTGTTGCTGTTGTTCACTACTCACTCTTTCTCTTCCTCMCTCTGTCAACTAGAATGCTGAACTAGTGGAGGTGGATAGCATCCCACTCCCAGAGATGCCCCACGCCCCCTCCAGCATCCTGATCCAGGACATCCCCCTGCCTGGGGCCCAGCCTCCCTCCATCCTGAAGAAGGGCTCCTCGTTTAGGTGGGCACTCCCCTGAATTTACAGTGCTGTCTCAGTATCATTCCTATGGAACATACCACAACCCTACCAGCTGCTCTGTAAACACTCTCTCACTCTCTCTTTCTCTCTCAGTAAGGGGATCAGTGCCTCCATGTCTGCAGCGGTGGCAGGCGTCCCTCGGTTACCCCCTGGTAGGAAACCCCCAGGTCCCCCACCTGGCCCCCCACCGTCTCAGGTCCTGGCGCTGTACGCCTCACGCAGGGCCCAGTTCGCAGCAGATGCAGGTACTGCACACACACCTCACTACTGCTTGTTTGCACATGGGATCAGGAGGAATAAATATGCTTCATTCTACTTTCTCATCCAAATCCACCTTTCTCTGCCTACAACCAGATCTGTCCAAACAGGCCTCTGACATGGAGAAAGCCATGGACACTATGCTGATGGGAGGAGAGAGGGACAGTGGGAGCGAGAGCGAGGGAGACGATGGCGAGGAAGACGACAGCGACTCTGAAGAGGACAGTGAAGGAGATAGGGATGAAGGAGGCGAGGTTGACAAGAGGATGATGGTGGACCGGCAGGAGGTCGATAGAGAGAAGGGCAGAGAGGAGGACAGAGGGGACAGACATGCAGGTGAGAGGCGGAGCCTTGTCCGCATATGTGCTTGCTTGATCACCCCAAGTGTGTTGGGTTCTGTCTTCAAGTCTGTGCACTGCTTGGTGTTGTAGTTTAAGGAATGACAAAACAGATATGGTGTTTTATACGAGGTTGTGTGATATGTTTTACAGGACGCAGTGTGCGGTTTGCAGACATGCCCCCCTCAGCACCCAGGGAGAAGAGCAAGAAGAAGAGAATTGTGAAGAAGAAAAAGGCCATCACTCCTCTGCAGGCTATGATGCTTAGGATGGCAGGTACTGTATCTTCTTCAGTCTGCACACAACACCACTACCACACTTCAGCAGGACTTGTGATGCAGATGAATGATTGGATTGTTGACACTATTTTGGAGAATGACCTTTAAAGAGGTTTGTATTCGCTTGAGGATGATTTCTCCATGGGAACTAGGTTATACTTTCTTCCTTCATCCCTTTCTCACTCATCCCCCTTTATTATTTGTCTACAGGGCAGTCCATCCCTGAAGATGAAGAGGAGGAAGAGGAAGTTGAGGAGGAGTACACTGACTCTGACTCAGACATCGAGGATAGGGGACCACCAGGCGACAACCAATCTCATCTTATACCCAATCAGCGCATGCCTCCACCCTCTGGACCAATGGGAGGACAGCAACCACCTCTACACATGCAGGGTCCACCAGGAACAGGGCCTCCACCGTTGGGACCACCACCAGCTCCTCCAATGAGGCCTCCTGGTCCGCCCTCTGGCCTGCCTCCCGGCCCTCCACCCGGTTAGTTGGTTTTATGTGTAGTAATGATTGGAGTACAGTGTCATCTTGTGTGACGTTGCTTCATTACTATTAAATTACTAAAACAAGGCACTATGGTGTGATATGTCATATGATATGTCTTGTTTGTCATCCTAAGGTGCTCCCCCATTTTTGAGGCCGCCTGGTATGCTAGGTGGTCCAAGGGGACCGATGCCCCGCCTACTGCCCCCTGGACCCCCACCAGGTCGTCCCCCTGGCCCTCCCCCAGGCCCCCCTCCAGGTCTCCCTCCTGGTCCTCCACCCCGGGGACCCCCACCCAGACTGCCTCCCCCAGCTCCCCCAGGTATGTGTGGATGTATTTTTGTGCCTTTTATTGGAATTTCATATGACTTTATCCCTTCTCCTTAAACACGGAACATTGTCAAAACATTTATTTATTTTTAAACATAACTACAGTTCAGCAGTACCCAAAGTTAACAGTAATAAAAATATATGTCACCATGGCACATACCTCAAGCTAAAATAAATGTAAAATTTATTTTGGGCTGCAAAGCATGGGAATAAAGCAGGATTTTCCCCCACTCTAATCTCATCTCTTCTCCCTTTCTGTAGGCATCCCCCCTCCACCACGATCTGGCCCCCCACGCCAACTCGCCCCTCCCCTCTCTCTTTTCCCCCCGCCGCTTAACTCCAACGTCCTCAGCGCTCCCCCCAGCATCGTCCACCGCCAGAAACCCGGCTCCAACCCAGATGGCTCCCAGAGCAACCCCAATGCCTCCATGCTGCCCCCTCCCTCCATGCCTATGTCCATGCGCCCAGGGATGCAGATGCCCCCTCCCCCGGGGACAAGTGCCCTGCCGTCGGGCGCAAACCCCACCAGCCACCACCATGCACCAACCATCGAGAAGCGGGCCAACATCACCTCMGTCTCAGCRGGAGGCAGCAATCTGGCAACAGGCCKGGGGAGTGGCGGAGCCACCATCTCAGCCAAACCCCAGATCATCAACCCCAAGACAGAGGTCACCCGCTTCGTGCCCACGGCGCTGAGGGTGCGCAGGGATAAAGGGGCCGGGAGCGGAGGAGGGCCTATGGAAAAGAGAGGAAGAAGAGAGGAAAGGGTGGGAGGCCAGAAGCAGCAGTCGATGGCTGCCCCCATGGGGTCGGCCAACCCTACTCAGATGGGCCCAGTCTCTCAGCCCAACATGAAGACCAAGGACCAGATGTATGAGGCATTCATGAGGGAGATGGAGGGACTCCTCTGAGACTGACAAGGGCTGCGGGGTGAAAAGGGTGGGTGTGTTGAGAAGGAATGAACAGTAGGGGTCATGAAGAAAGTGTTAGTGATACCATCAAGCAGATGCTGTTCAGAAACACATTGATTCCTTTAAATGAAGCGGAAAGGCTTTGTTTTTCACAATGAGACTAGAATCTCCTCCCTACCAACTTACTGTACATGGCTATGATAATTTGGCTCAATCTTTGTGAAAAAGTTAGTGTTTTTTTATGACTGTCAAATGTTTATTTTATTTTTGAACTGAGAAAAGTGATGGATTTCAAAGAAAGAAGGGGGTGTTTTGTCAGGTGTTTGTAGGAAAATCCAAATGAGTGTGCATATGCTTGTCTGAAATGGTTAGACCTGCAACTAAATAAATACTTAAACTCAATTAACTAGTTTCAGTCCAATCTTTTTTTTAAGTATCTTTTCATAATTCAGACTACAAATTAATAAACTACCATGATGAACAGGCTCGTTCAGCAGGACGCAACGTTTTGGGAACATTCAGATGGAAGAACTAGGCTATGTAGGATTTTTTTTAATTTTTATTTCACCTTTATTTAACCAGGTAGGCTAGTTGAGAACAAGTTCTCATTTGCAACTGCGACCTGGCCAAGATAAAGCATAGCAGTGTGAACAGAAAACACAGAGTTACACATGGAGTAAACAATAAACAAGTCAAAACATGGTAGAAAAAAAGAGAATCTATATACAATGTGTGCAAAAGGCATGAGGTAGGCAATAAATCGAATAATTACAATTTAGCAGATTATGCAGATGTATGGGACTTTCAGCATAGATATTATATATTACCTATGGTTGACATTTACAGAATTACACATGATTTGTATTTGTTTTACATTAGACGGTCCTGTTTTTCAAGAGTATCAAATCACCTTTGAAAATATGACGCGTAAAGCATCACCAAATGAGCTGTTGAATTGGAACCGAGCCTGAGTCATTGGTCAAGTATCATGGTCATGCACAACATCGTGAGGTGATAACAAGCCAGGTCCAAATCTGTTCCAGGTTGCAGGGGCCACAGAGGGGGCAGTTCTTGGTGCAAACAAAGCCTAGTAATGATGCTGATATCAAGTTGTTGTTGTTGAAAAAGTGTATTAATAGAGGGGATTCAGGTATTTTCGTGGAAAGTTTGTCTCGTTTTTCTCTACACCAATCGGTAATGTAACCAGTTCCCTTTTAGGGAATAATTGTATTCTGATGGTTTACATTAGCAGTGAAGAAGTACCCGGGCTGGTGGATTTAGGCTACATGCGGCATGTGGAGTACTTGCCAAATGATGCGTTATATTTGTTCCAGGACTATTGATAAACCCGAACGTTGAATTAAAATATGTTAAAGCATATATTGGTTGATATTATGGAAGATTTTAATTGAATGAAATTGAAATTATGACCTTGGGGAGATGTTGCTCAACACAAATTGACTATCCTTGACCCAGTAGAGCTCTCAGCAATGATTTTCAGATGGTTTCTGTTTATTAAAGTGGATCGTAAAATTACAGATAAGTGCAGCTATCTGATCTATGTGATCTATAATAGCGATATAGGTTGTTCGGGGA
>NC_036860.1:3217868-3227959 GCF_002910315.2 Salvelinus sp. IW2-2015
ACACTGGAGTGATAAATCATCAGATGATCATGTGCAAGAAGAGATACTGGTGTGCAAAAGAGCAGAAAAGTAAATAAATAAAAGCAGTATGGGGGGTGAGTAGGTAAATTGGGTGGGTAGTTTACAGATGGACTATGTACAGCTGCAGCGATCGGTTAGCTGCTCGGATAGCAGATTTTTAAAGTTGTTGAGGGAGATAAAAGTCTCCAACTTCAGAGATTTTTGCAATTCGTTCCAGTCGCAGGCAGCAGAGAACTGGAAGGAAAGGCGTCCAAATTAGGTTTTGGCTTTAGGGGTGATCAGTGAGATACACCTGCTGGAGCGCGTGTTGGCGGTGGGTGTAGCCATCGTGACAGTGAACTGAGATAAGCGGCACTTTACCTAGCATAGCCTTGTAGATGACTGGAGCCAGTGGGTCTGACGGCGAACATGTAGCGAGGGCCAGCCGACTAGGGCATACAGGTCGCAGTGGTGGGTCGTATAAGGTGCTTTAGTAACAAAACGAATGGCACTGTGATAAACTGCATCCAGTTTGCTGAGTAGAGTATTGGAAGCTATTTTGTAGATGACATCGCCGAAGTCGAGGATCGTAGGATAGTCAGTTTTACTAGGGTAAGTTGGCGGCGTGAGTGAAGGAGGCTTTGTTGCGGAATAGAAAGCCGATTCTTGCTTTGATTTTGGATTGGAGATTTTGATATGAGTCTGGAAGGAGAGTTTGCAGTCTAGCCAGACACCTAGGTACTTATAGATGTCCACATATTCTAGGTCGGAACCGTCCAGGTGGTGATGCTAGTCGGGCGTGCGGTGCAGGCAGCGAACGTTGAAAAGCATGCATTGGTTTTTTACTAGCGTTTAAGAGCAGTTGGAGGCCACGGAAGGAGTGTTGTATGGCATTGAAGCTCGTTTGGAGGTTAAGATAGCACAGTGTCCAAGGAAGGCCGGAAGTATATAGAATGGTGTCGTCTGCGTAGAGGTGATCAGGGAATCGCCCGCAGCAAGAGCAACATCATTGATGTATACAGAGAAAAGAGTCGGCCCGAGAATTGAACCCTGTGGTACCCCCATAGAGACTGCCGAGGGACCGACAACATGCCCTCCGATTTGACACACTGAACTCTGTCTGCAAGTAGTTGGTGAACCAGGCAAGGCAGTCATTAGAAAAACCGAGGCTACTGAGTCTGCCGATAAGAATATGGTGATTGACAGAGTCGAAAGCCTTGGCAGGTCGTGAAGACGGCTGCACAGTAATGTCTTTTATCGATGGCGGTTATGATATCGTTAGTACCTTGAGCGTGGCTGAGGTGCACCCATGACCGGCTCGAAACCGGATCCACAGCGGAGAAGGACTACGGGAGATTCGAGATGGTCAGTGATCTGTTTGTGACTGCTTTCGAAGACCTTAGATAGGCAGGGCAGGATGGATATAGGTCTGTAACAGTTTGGGGTCCAGGGTGTCTCCCCCTTTGAAGAGGGGGATGACCGCGGCAGCTTTCCAATCCTTGGGATCTCAGATGATACGAAGGAGAGGTTGAACAGGGGTGATAGGGTGCGACAATGGCGGCGGACAGTTTTCAGAAATAGGGGTCCAGATTGTCAAGCCAGCTGATTTGTATGGTCCAGGTTTTCCAGCTCTTTCAGAACATCTGCTATCTGGATTTGGGTAAAGGAGAAGCTGGGGAGGCTTGGGCGAGTAGCAGCGGGGGGGGCGGGGCTGTTGGCCAAGGTTGGAGTCGCCAGGGAGGAGGCATGGCCAGCCATTGAGAAATGCTTGTTGAAGTCTCCTGCTGATCTAATAAATACATGCTTATTGTCTATGTTGATTGTCATGTGTGGCAAGATTGCGTACCATTCACAACACCGTTACACCAGCGCGCGAGATGGCTCTAGTCAAGTCAGCGTAAGACGCGCGTTATTAAACGAGTCAACAATGTAGCAAATCAACAACAAAAAAGTTTTTAAAAATGGGGTTCTGTTTGGCACTTACTTTATTCTGAATACATTTGTTCAACACGATGAATACTCTACCTGAAGGTGAGGAATTGCTTTCCATGTTTGGCTGCAAACGTCTACTTGGATGAGGAACTTGTGATAAATTCTGCTGTAAAAAGCAATGATGCTGTTGGTCTATTTTGGCTGTACAGATACAATGTAACAAACATCTGTGTCCTCTGTCCAATATCTGATACAATGTGGCGGAAACCAATATCATACACAAGAAACACACTTTTGTCGTACTGTTGTTAGCTTTCAAAACGCTTAAACTATAACCTATGAGAAATAACGAAACAATGAGGATGTTGGGAAACCTGCACCCTAATTTAGCAGCCGTAAAAAGAGTCCCTACATTTATGTTGAATACTGTATCCCTGAAAACTGGAAACATCACTGCGATTACTATTATTTGACCCTGRTGGTCATCTATGAACATTTGAACATCTTGGCCATGTTCTGTTATAATCTCCACCCGGCACAGCCGGAAYAGGACTGGCCACCCCTCATAGCCTGGTTCCTCTCTAGGTTTCTTCCTAGGTTCTGGCCTTTCTAGGGAGTTTTTCCTAGCCACTGTGCTTCTACACCTGCATTGCTTGCTGTTTGGGGTTTTAGGCTGGGTTTCTGTACAGCACTTTGAGATATCAGCTGATGTAAAAGGGCTTTATAAATACATTTGATTTGATTTGATCAGCTTTCTGTCAAGCCCTCGGAGAGTTGCGAGAATTCTGGGCTGCTCTGGAAAGCACTTAGGCTACCTAGCTACCATTCGTTATCCATTGCTAGGCCTAGCGCAGTGCAGCAGAGTATACTCATCTCATCCATTTTTGTAAGCATGTAAAATTATGCAGCTTTGCGCTGTGCCTCCCTTCATAGCCTATAGTAAAACCTCTCTGTTTTCCTCCTGAAAATAAGATACAGGTGAGTAAAAATGTCCCCACCTAGGCTAGCCAGCAGATCCGACAGCTTGCTTAGAGCTGCACTAGGGTCAGACAGCATTCCTATATAGTTTAAGACAGGTTTTCCCAAATTCACAGCTGATTCAAATATCCAACTCATCATCAAGCTTTGATTATTTGAATCAGCTGTGAGTGCTACAGCAAAAAATGTGCCCCCGGGGGGTGGCCCAGGACCAAGTTTGGGAAACCCTTGATATCTCGCCAGTGTGCGATATGGCTCGGGAAACATACCTTCCAAAATGGCTGCTGTGGCTTCTTCTACCTAGGACGAAAAGGACAGCTTTCCGTAAAAACTGGCAGTAGTTCAGTCTTCTCGGTGTAACAGTTGGGATAATGGGACAATTCTTGGAGTGCAACGCTTTTCCCATCCTTGGATTGAGGTGCGTTTTCCGAGCCATATTCGTGCCGGCTTCACGTTGTCTTAATCTACACAGGAATGCTGTGGGGTCGGATCTGCTGGCTACACCTAGGCTTGAAAAGGGGGTAGCTTTATTGTCACAAAGGAATGTGACCTTGATAAGTGCCATGCCTGAGAGTGCTTAACATTTCATGACAAACATGTTTCTATACTGAGTTTCTGCCTGTTTCTGCCTCTTCCAGGTGGCACTCTTGCTCTGGTACCCCCAAAATGGCTCATCGAAGTGGGCAGGAGGACCCGGAGCGGTACCTGTTTGTGGATCGCGCTGTGGTCTACAACCCGGCCACACAGGCRGACTGGACAGCCAAGAAGGTGGTGTGGATCCCTTCAGAGCGTCATGGCTTTGAGGCGGCCAGCATCAAGGAGGAGCGGGGAGAGGAGGTGGTGGTGGAACTGTCAGAGAATGGCAAGAAGGCCGTTGTCAATAAGGACGACATCCAGAAGATGAACCCGCCCAAGTTCAGCAAGGTGGAAGACATGGCTGAGCTCACCTGCCTGAACGAGGCCTCTGTACTGCACAACCTCAAAGACCGCTACTACTCTGGCCTCATCTACGTGAGTGGTTGTGTTGTTGTACACAGTTAGAAGGGTTGCAAAAGGGTTAGGATAACCCTTTTTGGTTCCAGGTAGAACCCTTTTGAGTTCAATGTAGAACCCTCTGTGGAAAGGGTTCTACCTGGAACGAAAAAAGGTTCTGCAAAGGGTTCTCCTATGGGGCCAGCCGAAGAACCCTGTTAGGTTCTAGATAGCACCTTTTTTTTCAGAGTGTATTCTTATTATACATCTATTCACCTAGAAAGCAGATTCAACCATACTCACACATAGTGCACACAACAGACATGGCTCAATAGTTCAATATTTTAGCTGTTTTTCAGCAACTCTGACGACGCATACCTTAAATGAGACCCAGACCACAGAATCCCATGTATTGGTCTCTTGATAATGTTGAGACAGGGCTGTTTGAGATTTTTAATTCTGTGTCCCTAACCCACTCCTTACCGAACACCCCCCCTCACCTACCCCCCACACACTGACACAGCCACTGATAGAGGGGAAAATAAAATATTTTAAAAAATTACTCCTTAAAACTCCCTGTGTCTGTCTGCTCTGCATACATAAAATCACAAATTCCACAGGAATAAAATATACCATGACCTGGCTCACCTACAGAACCTAACCTCTGGGGAACTCTGAGGAAACAGGGTCTGTGTCTGAATAAGTACTACATATATAAACTGCATACTGATTTTGACGTTTGATCTAGTAGAATTCACTTGTCTTTTCTGACTCACATGTCTGACAACAGCTGATAATCAGATAAATTGACTCGCTGTACCAAAATGAGCGAATGGCGGGAGTCAACGCAATCACGCATTAGATGACTCATTTAGAGTACTATTTTAGAAATTGCATATACTTTAACACTTTCTTTTTTCGCATACTATTTAGTATGCTAGTATGGATATTTGGATACGCCACTGTCTTGTGGCTTGATTGAAGTTTAAAAAACACACAAAGACTGATCATACTCTGTAACCGTTTCCAGATAGTTCAGACCGATGGTAAATTCTCTCTCTGTATCTAGATTACCTGCCCATCTTCTTTACTTTCACCTTTGTAGGTGACATTTCTACCATAAACACTGGTGGGTCAGTTTGTTTGTACGACCCCATTCCTRGTGGTTTCCCTGTTTGATCTCTGAGCTGTCTGTGGGGCTCTCTCATCTCAATGGGGTCCCTGGGTATTAAAGCAAACACATTTGGCCCTGTGTGTTGACTGTGGAGCCCCAGAGCAGGGTGGCAGACTGGGAGAGGCACTGGCCCACCTTCTGTCGCTGCTGCTGTGCTCTATGGCTCAGACCGGCTGCATTAGGTCTGGTTCATCTTTATGGTCAGGAGCCTTTGTCCTCTCACACATAAGCRGTCTGTAGAAAAGACCACCTACAATCCCAGAATTCTATTAGATGATAGATAGTGTCAGTGATGTATATGATGTCACTCATTTAGGGAGATTTTAAAGATACCCCTTGCTGTTGGTACCCCATCAATGTTTTCCATTCTGTAGTCCGTCATTTTTTTTTTATCTAAGCACACGTGCAATAAAATCCAACGTCCGAGTTTGCATTGGTTTAAATTGGATGCTTTCACTGTGTGGAGTTATCTGCAGCTATGATTCAGTGCAGATGGGTCTAGTTAATGATGTCCTATATACAGTGTATCGTCGTGATCTTGACCCATTTAGTGACATGCGTTCCAGGAATAGAGTGTGGATTGGTTATCACCTGAGTCATGGTGACGTGGATTCTGGAGGAACTGCAGTCTTTTTGATTTATCTTCTTTACCAGGCTTGATGACGAATTCCACTAGATGGTAGCTTTATGTTTCTATGGATTTCACATGACTGGGAATACAGATATGCATCTGTTGGTCACAGATACCTTTAAAATAAATAGGGGCGTGGATCAGAAAATCTGTCAGTATCTGGTGTTACCACCATTTGCCTCATGAGGTGCGACACAACTCCTTCGCATAGATTTGTTCAGGCTGTTGATTGTGGCCTGTGGAATGTTGTCCCACTCCTCTTCAATGCCTGTGCAAAGTTGCTGGATATTGGCGGGAACTGAAACATGCTTTCGTACACGTCGATCCAGAGCATCTCAAACATGCTCAGTGGGTGACCTGTCTGGTGAGTATGCAGGCCATGGAAGAACTGGGACATTTTCAGCTTCCTGGAATTGTGTACAGATCCTTGTGACATGGGTCCGTGCATTATCATGCTGAAACATGAGGTGATGGCGGCGGATGAATGGCACAATAATGGGCCTCAGGATCTCGTCATGGTATCTCTGTGCATTCAAACTGCCATCGATAAAATCCAATTGTTCGTTGTCCGTAGCTTATGCCTGACCATACCATAACCCCACCTCCACCATGGGGCACTCTGTTCACAACACTGACATCAGCAAACCGCTAGTCATATGCTCGGTACAGTTGAAATCGGGATTCATCTATGAAAAGCACACTTCTCTAGCGTGCCAGTGGCCATCAAAGGTGAGCATTTGCACACTGATGTCGGTTTCGACGCCGAACTGCAGTCAGGTTAAGACCCTGGTGAGGATGACGAGCACGCAGATGYGCTTCCCTGAGACAGTTTTTGACAGTTTGCGTAGAAATTCTGCGGTTGTGCAAACCCACAGTTTCATCAGCTGTCCGGGTGGCTGGTGTCAGCCGATGCCGCAGGTGAAGAAGCCGGATGTGGAGGTCTTGGGGTGGCGTAGTTACACGTGTTCTGCGGTTGTGAGGCCAGTTGGATGAACTTTCCCCCCTGCTAATCTAACTTCCGCGATGCATACATAGCCATTCCCCTTCGGAAAATCCGACCACGACGCCATCTTGCTCCTACCGTCTTWTAGACAGAAACTAAAACAGGATGTACCAGTTACTATAACCATTCAACGCTGGTCATACCAATTGGAATCCACGCTTCAAGATTGTTTTGATCACGCAGCCTGGGGTATGTTCCGGTCAGCCTCAAAGAACAACATCGATCTATACGCTGACTCGGTGAGTGAGTTTATAAGGAAGTGCATTGGAGATGTTGTACCCACTGTGACTATTAAAACCTACCCTAACCAGAAACCGTGGATGGATGGCGGCATTCGTGCAAAACTGAAAGTGCGAACCACCGCATTTAACCGTGGGAATATGGCTGAATATAAACAGTGTAGTTATTCCCCCCGCACGGCAATCAAACAAGCAAAATGCCGGTACAGCGACAAAGTGGAGTCTCAATTCAACGGCTCAGACACGAGACGTATATGGCAGGGTCTACAGGAAATCACGGACTATAAAAAGAAAACCAGCCACGTCACGGACACCTATGTCACGCTTCCAGACAAACTAAACACCTTCTTGGCTCGCTTTGAGAAATAATACAGTGCCTGAACATGCTGGCGCACTAAAAGGACTCTCCCCCCCCCCCTCGTCTTCTCCATTGGCCTGAACGTGAGTAAACATTTTACGTGTTAAGCCTCACAAGGCTGCTGGCCCGAGACGGCATCCCTAGCGCGTCCTCAGTGATTAGCGCAGACAGCGGGCTGGTGGTGAGGACAATTGTCATACATGCCAGTGCGTCTCCTCGCCCACGATGTCAGATGGCCCCTATATGTTCTGTCGTGGGACCAAGAAGGCAAAGTATATGAAACTAATGCTCACGCCCGTTAGCACTCACTTCCTATTACATGTAAGTACTTTGAAATTGACTCAGTCACGGATTTACTACTTACTCGAGCCTGCCCTGACCCATTCCAGTTTGCTTAGCGGCCGCAAACAGGTCCACAGCACGATGCAATCGCCATCACACTCGACACTTGCCCTATCCCATCTGGCCAAATGAATACTATGTGAAATGGCTGTTCATTGACTTACAGCTCAGCTTCATACACATGTACGCCTCCAAGCTATCAGAGACTGGAAGCCCTATGTCATCAACCCCAGTCTGTGCAATGGGTCGTATAGATCTCGACAGGGCCCCCAGGTTGCATGTGACAATAAAGTTTTGATTGATTTGGTTTGCTCAGGAGTGGTGTAATGGGGTTTGCAGTAAACCAGTGGTCTAGTAGAAACTGGTAGACGTCGAGCGCCGGAGTAAAGCGAGGGGAGTAGCGTCTGACATTAAATGAAGAAATTTTGTGTCAGTGGGAGATGTGCCCAGCCCAGGATGGTGACCTCCCCCACAGTGGGCATAACATCCCGCATTGCACTGTTTGCGTGCCCAGCTTTGTGTGTCTGAGCTAGGTTGGCTGGTGTCAGAGGGAGCCTAGGTAGTTGGTCTTTCTGGCGTTGGTGGCAGTCCTCAGACTGAGGCCAGTCACGGCCTACGGTGGCTAGCTTTGGTCAGTGAATGCAGGGAGTTGGCCAGTCCTAGTGGGTAACAGGCTAACGGAACCGCTAGCTGCGGAACGCTACCAACAGAGCTGCTTGGTATCAGCAATATAATCCCTCAGCTGTCCAGATAAGCCTCAACATTTCTTCAGGAAACGCGTCCGTCGTCCCGCCCACTTCTGGCAATGTGTCTGACTGTCTGTTCCTTTCCCACACTCACATCCTTATATTACCGATTTCTCTCTTCGTCTGTCTAATGCGTCGCCAATGCCAGATAGCTATTTCTGCATTCTTTAGGTGTTTCAAATGTTTGATTGTTCAAACATTTAATAAATGTTATTGCAGTCTTTGGGCTGGCTTCTGTACTTGTGGAGGACGCTGCCTATTGGTGACAGGGTGGTGGTAATCCACTAATGGAAACCCTAATTTACTGTCTTGTCATTCTCTGTTGGCTGATAGTATTTTTATTGAGGTTCGAGAACACTTACTTCCATGCTAAAAGATGCGAAGTGTGGTTCAGGCCTCCACATGAGTCATATCTTAGATCTTTGTTGTGTCATGGGACTTGCATTGTTCGACTGGAGAACCTTTGATTAGAAGATCACTTAGGTGTAATACCATATAGAACTGTTGGCAACAGACACACACCACACACACATACCCCACACACATTTCCACACTACCACACACACACACCAACACGTATCAAACACGACCCACAACACACACACAACCACACACCACCACACCACACCCACAACACACCATAACAAACACACAACTCTGGAAGGCCACCGCCCAGGCTTTTCATGGATCATCATGCAGTTATCAGTGGTTGTTTTTGAATTAAATTATCCAGAAAGAGTGAGCAACAGTTTCTTTATTTMATAAAAAATCTTCTGTTTTYAGAAMMTCTGAGTAGCTTTGTGTTTAAGCTGGTGGTTAAGGTCATGGGTTAAGAGCTATGTAACGTTAGTGCCATGCATTTACAGTATATGCCACAATTCCACCTAAGGCATAGCTTTCTTTCTTTCAGTTTCCCRAGGTATTATTAATATGATTATGTTCAAAGCCCATTACATTATCAAATCAAGATAGTTGAACACCCTGCTATTGGCTTGACACTCTTTTTCATTCAATAGCTCTGCGCAAAGAGTATTGATCATATTTCAAAGCATACTTTGAAGGGTTATTAGGTTTTATGAATATGCACTGTCAAGGTCATTCTCCACAGATCAATGGACTAGGCRGTCCTCTCCTTGCTGCAGTAGGGGTGCTATTAATTCCAAATGGCAGATGCAGGCYACTGTTATGTCTGCTGTTGCCTGTGTGTTTCTCAGCTGTTACTAAGCCACTGCATCCCCGGATCCGATTTCACAGTGGAAATATCCCCTTCTCTGGAGCATGGAGAGCAGGCTAACCTGACCCACTTCCTCCAGCAGCAGGCCTGGCCTACCACTCCGTCCTCCGCTGAAGTGGCTGCTGCCTCCAACCCCTCCTGAGAGGGAGGGAGAGTGGGGAGGGAAGGGGAGAGGGATTCARATTTTTGTGAGAGGGAGAAAGAGAGYCCTCCTTAGTAGACTGTACTGCAGAATGCATTTATTTGTGTTCTGCAACGTAGCTGAATTTGTGACTGGAGACAAATTATGCATCCGTAAGGTATTGTAGGTCTACCCAGAGTAATGACAAAACTAAACGCAAAAACTCTCCTGCGATGTTTACAGTGTCAACTCGCTATTGACACACACTCACATTTAACCTGAAAGTAAGCATAATCAGTATGATAGGAAAGTGTTATTTTAAATCAATACTGTTGATTATATTATTATAGAATTATTATCA
>NC_036860.1:3232434-3233750 GCF_002910315.2 Salvelinus sp. IW2-2015
ATCTCGACCCTGCTGCAGGCTGGTGGGATCTCGACCCTGCTGCAGGCTGGTGGGATGCTACAGTAGGCCCTGAGATTATTGCTGTGGGTGCAGCCAGGTAGCTCTGCCTAGCCAGCTGCCTGGGTCCTGCACGTCACAGAGGCACCGCCACACTATTAATAGCTCCTGCTTTCKGATCAAGGGAATCCATTTTTAATTAGCTACAAAATGGAGCTTCAAGTTAGAGTTACAGAGGGCTGGKTTTTCCTATTCACCTCCTCTAAGGTTTAGAAGGAGTGAGAGGAGGCTGATAGAATCATTWTGCCCTGCTTCTCTACCAACAGGGATTCTTGTCAGCTCAGCTGCCTCACAGACCAGCTCCGATWAACTGAYACCACCTCTCTCTCCTTCCGTTCCCCTCTCTCTATCTCCTTACAGCCTACTCTCTCTCTGTTTCTCTCTCMATGTCATTGTCAGTGTTTGGCAAGGCATTCCCCTGAAAGGGCTGACTGGGCTCCTCTTACATCATGAGCATGCTCTCCAGGGCCGCTTGTCGGTGGCTGGGCTGCTGAGTCATTARCCTTCTGCCTTAATTGCTTGGCTGACTCCTGATTGTTAGACAGGGTTGCATCTTGTGGCTCACAAATAGACAACCCATGGGCTTCACCACCGAGGTTTAGGATAAGGTCTAGTATGCCATATATTTTGGTGGTCTCATAAAAATATAATTATTTATTATTATATTTCTATTGTGGTCACCTCTGCCCATTGCCTTATCCAGACCCCTTGGAAGAGGTGAATGGAGCCACTGGGCCTTAGGCATGAAATGAGAGTTCTTGAAACAGTTAGAAGCCTTTTAAACAGAGGCTCTGTCAGTCATGTTTGGTGTGTTATAGATACCTCTGTGTGTTCTATGAACTTACTCTCCCTCTCCCCAAAGGGGTTAATTGGCATGGCCAAAGCAAGTGAAATTGATAATAAACAAAAGAGAAATAAACAATCAGAAATTAACTGTGAACATTACACTCACAAAATATTATAGCTATGTACAGTTAAAGTACAAAAGGGAAAATAAATAAACATAAATATGGCTTGTATTTACGATGGTGTTTGTTCTTCACTGGTTGCCCTTTTGTTGTGGCAATAGGTCACAAATCTTGCTGCTGTGATGACACTATGGTATTTCACCTAATAGATATGGGAGTTTATCAAAATTTGATTTGCTTTCAAATTCTTTGTGGGTCTGTGTAATCTGAGGGAAATATGTTCCTCTAATATGGTCATACATTTGGCAGCTCAGCTTCCACCTCAAATCAAATTGTATTTGTCACATGCGC
>NC_036860.1:3237858-3239286 GCF_002910315.2 Salvelinus sp. IW2-2015
AAAGGCATTGAGCTCGTGTCACTAGGCACTCGCAGTTGGGTTTCCCTTTGTTAGTCCGTAATAGTTTTCAAGCCCTGCCACATCTGACGAGCGTCCAGAGCCGGTGTAGTAGGATTCAATATAATCCTGTATTGGACGCTTTGCTTTGGTTGATGGTTTCGTCTGGGACTTAGCAGGATTTCTTATAAGCGTCCGGATTAGTGCCAGCTCCTTGAAAGCGGCAGCTCTAGCCTTAGCTCATTCGGATGTTGCCTGTAATCCATGCTTTGCTGGTTGGATATGTTAGTACGGTCACTGTGGGGTGACGTTGTAGAGATGCACTTATTGAGGAAGCCGATGACTGAGGTGGTATACTTCTCAATGCCATTTGATGAATCCCAGAACATATTCCAGTCTGCGCTAGCAAAACAGTCCTGTAGCATAGCATCCGCGTCATCTGACCACTTCCGTATTGAGCAAGTCACTGGTACTTCCTGCTTTAGTTTTTGCTTGTAAGCAGGAATCAGGGGGATAGAATGATGGTCAGATTTGCCAAATGGAGGGCGGGGGAGAGCTTTGTATGCATCTCTGTGTGTGGAGTAAAGGTGGTCTAGAGTTTTTTTTTTTTCTCTCTGTTTGCACATGTGACATGCTGGTAGAAATTAGGTAACACTGATTTAAGTTTGCCTGCATTAAAGTCCCGGCCACTAGGAGCGCCGCTTCTGGAAGAGCATTTTCTTGTTTGCTTATGGCCTTATASAGMTGGTTGAGTGCGGTCTTAGTGCCAGCATCGGTTRATGGTYGTAAATAGACGGCTATGAATAATATAGATGAGAACTCTCTTGGTAGATAGTGTGGTCTGCAGCTTATCATAAGGTACTCTACCTCAGGRGAGCAATACCTCGAGACTTCTTTAATATTTGACATTGCGCACCAGCAGCTGTTATTGACAAATAGACACACACCCCCGCGCCTCGTCTTARCAGACGTAGCTTRTCTGTCCTGCCAGTGCATGGAAAATCCCGCCAACTCTATATTATCTGTGTCGTCGTTCAGCCACGACTCATACATAAGATATTACAGTTTTTAATATCCCATTGGTAGTATAATCTTGATCGTAGGTCATCCATTTTATTTTCCAATGACTGCACGTTGGAAAATATGTGTTATTGTATTATTCTAGCATGGCAGTGGTGAATGTGTGTGTGAGGGTAGGTACTCTAGGGTAGGTATTCCACTCTTTAGTGAGAATGTCAAGCCCCAGTCACATGAGAATGAGCTAATATCCCACCAAAGCCTKTGTCATTTCTCAGAACATTAACCACAGGGCTTGATAAGGAGGCACTCACTATGGCTGTGGAGTTCAAACTGTTTAATGGGGAGGCGTCACTGTAAGGAGCCGCCAGATCTTACATTCAACTGGATAGTTCATGATAAGCTAGTCTACCA
>NC_036860.1:3239311-3241593 GCF_002910315.2 Salvelinus sp. IW2-2015
AAAGGCATTTAGCTCGTGTCACTAGGCAGCTCGCAGTTGGTTTCCCTTTGTAGTCCGTAATAGTTTTCAAGCCCTGCCACATCTGACGAGCGTCCAGAGCCGGTGTAGTAGGATTCAATATAATCCTGTATTGACGCTTTGCTTGTTTGATGGTTCGTCTGGGGACATAGCAGGATTTCTTATAAGCGTCCGGATTAGTGTCCAGCTCCTTGAAAGCGGCAGCTCTAGCCTTTAGCTCATTCGGATGTTGCCTGTAATCCATGGCTTCTGGTTGGGATATGTAACGTACGGTCACTGTGGGCATGACGTTGTAGATGCACTTATTGAGGAAAGCCGATGACTGAGGTGGTATCTTCTCAATGCATTTGATGATCCCAGAACATATTCCAGTCTGCGCTAGCAAAACAGTCCTGTAGCATAGCATCCGCGTCATCTGACCACTTCCGTATTGAGCAAGTCACTGGTACTTCCTGCTTTAGTTTTTGCTTGTAAGCAGGAATCAGGGGGATAGAATGATGGTCAGATTTGCCAAATGGAGGGCGGGGAGAGCTTTGTATGCATTCTGTGTGTGGAGTAAAGGTGGTCTAGAGTTTTTTTTTTTTTCTCTCTGTTTGCACATGTGACATGCTGGTAGAAATTAGGTAACACTGATTTAAGTTTGCCTGCATTAAAGTCCCGGCCACTAGGAGCGCCGCTTCTGGAAGAGCATTTTCTTGTTTGCTTATGGCCTTTACAGGTGGTTGAGTGGCGGTCTTAGTGCCAGCATCGGTTCATGGTAGTAAATAGACGGCTATGAATAATATAGATGAGAACTCTCTTGGTAGATGTGTGGTCTGCAGCTTATCATAAGGTACTCTACCTCAGGTGAGCAATACCTCGAGACTTCTTTAATATTTGACATTGCGCACCAGCAGCTGTTATTGACAAATAGACACACACCCCCGCGCCTCGTCTTACCAGACGTAGCTTCTCTGTCCTGCCAGTGCATGGAAAATCCCGCCAACTCTATATTATCTGTGTCGTCGTTCAGCCACGACTCATACATAAGATATTACAGTTTTTAATACCCATTGGTAGTATAATCTTGATCGTAGGTCATCCATTTTATTTCCAATGACTGCACGTTGGAAAATATGTGTTATTGTATTATTCTAGCATGGCAGTGGTGAATGTGTGTGTGAGGTAGGTACTCTAGGGTAGGTATTCCACTTCTTTAGTGAGAATGTCAAGCCCAGTCACATGAGAATGACTAATATCCCACCAAAGCCTATGTCATTTCTCAGAACATTAACCACAGGGCTTGATAAGGAGGCACTCACTATGGCTGTGGATTCAAACTGTTTAATGGGAGGCGTCACTGTAAGGAGCCGCCAGATCTTACATTCAACTGGATAGTTCTATGATAAGCTAGTCTACCATTTGACTGCATTTCCCACAACTATTTCTCTCACTTTATCCGTTTTCTACTATGCCACTGCATGCTCAGTCTGCCCACTATGGTGACGTAAGGGACCAAAATGTAAGCAATGATGACCGCTCAATTGCACTGACACATTTTGCAGACCACTTCAGAGCCACTCTAGAGTTAGAAAATGATGATTGAGTAAATTTTTTGAATTATGTATGAGATTGAGTTCAACCACATAGAGAGAGTTGATCACTTCTCAGCACTAACAAGTGGTTACCCCCAGATCACAGTACAATGGAAACTCATATTGAAAACCTTTGGTCCTACATATACCTCTTCTAGAGATAAAATCTGCATTCATAACTTACTCTTTTTGTTGATTTACTGTATTTGTGTTTTGTTTCTCTCTCCTCCCCATAGACTTACTCTGGGCTGTTTGTGTGGTGATAAACCCCTACAAAACCTGCCCATCTACTCAGAGAACATCATAGAGATGTACAGAGGGAAGAAGCGTCATGAGATGCCACCACACATCTACGCCATTTCAGAGTCAGCATACCGCTGCATGCTCCAAGGTAAACCTCCTCTCTCACTCTGTTTTATGCAGTGTTTGGGAGGTATAGCTCCTTCCTCAGTGGTCTCTTTCCGTCTCTCTCTTTTTCTGTGACCCAACATGCATAAAGTGTGACTGGCAGTTGTGGATTGRGTGGGTTTTGCTGCATAATCCAGGAYATTAGTGTGTGAAAGGTTCCAGAGTCAGGGAGGCAGTGGCATCATTAGTCATGGTTGAGCTGCCCCCCTGCCTCTGTTAGCCATATTGGTCTGACAGACTACTTATTGATGTGGATCTACTAAGACAGACAGACTATACTGT